>NC_058080.1:72442891-72571393 GCF_014858855.1 Bufo gargarizans
TGAGGCAGTTTCTTTAGTGATAGGGACCCATCTGCGGAAGCCACTTTGACTCATTTATAGTCGGTATTGTACCACTTTTATCTAGAATGACCCCCATTTCCTAGCTCTATTGTTTGTATATATAATGGTGTGCAGACATTTTATTTTTTGTATATCTGTATGCAGTAATGTCCTGAGCTCCCTCTAGTGGTGACTGTATATATCTGTATGTAGTAATCTCCTGAGCTCCTCTAGTGGTGAGTATATACTGTATGTAGTAATCTCCTGAGCCCTCTAGTGGTGACTGTATATATCTGTATGTAGTAATCTCCTGAGCTCCCTCTAGTGGTGGACTGATATATCTGTATGTCAGTAATTTCATGAGCTCCCACTTAGTGGTGGCTGATAATATCTGTATGTAGTAATCTCCTGAGTTCCCTCTAGTGGTGGGCTGTATATATCTGTGGTAGTATCTCCTGAGCTCCATCTAGTGGTGTCTGTATATATCTGTATGTAGTAATCTACTGAGCTCCCTCTAGTGGTGGACTGTAGTATATCTGTATGCGTAATCTCCGGAAGCTCCCCTAGTGGTGGCTGTATATATCTCGTATAGTGTAATCTCCTGTCGTCCCCTATAGTGGTGGCTTGTATATATATGTATGTAGTCATCTCTGAGCTCCCTCTAGTGGTGGATGGTATATATCTGTAGTAGTAATCTCCTGAGCTCCATCTAGTGGTGACTGGTATATCTGTAGTCAGTAATCTCTCCTGAAGCTCCCCTAGTGGGTTGGCTTGTATATCTGTACTAGTAATTTCATGAGCTCCATTTATGGTGGCTGGCTATATCGGTATATTAGTAATCTCCTGAGTGCTCCCTCTAGTGGTGGCCTGTATATATCTGTTAGGATAGTAATCTCCTGAGCCTCTCTAGTGGTTGACTGCTATATATCGGTATGTAGTAATCTCCTAGAGCTCCCTCCTAGTGGTGGCTGTATATATCTGTAATGTAGTTAATCCCTGAGCTCCCTCTAAGTGGGGGCTGTATATATCTGTATGTAGTATCTCCTGAGTCGCCCTCTAGTGGTGGCTGTATATATCTGTATGTAGTAAGTCTCCGAGCTCCCTCTAGTGGTGGCTGTATCTATCTGTATGTAGTAATCTCCCTAAACTCCCTCTAGTGGTGGACGGTATATCTGTATGTAGGTAATCTCCTGAGCTCCCATCTAGTGGTGGCTGTATATATCTGTTGTAGTAATCTGCCTGAGCTCCCTCTAGTGGTGGCTGTATATATCTGTATGTAGTAATCTCCTGAGCTCCCTCTAGTGGTGACTGTATATCTGTATGTAGTAATCTCCTGAGCTCCCTCTAGTGGTGGCTGTATATATCTGTAGTATTAAGCTCCTGAACTCTGCCCAGAGGTCGATATATATATTTGTTTGTAGTAATCTCCTGAGCTCCCTCTGGTGGTGACCATATATATATCTGTATGCTGCAATTTTGTGTGCTCCCTCTCGTGGTGGCTGTATATATCTGTATGTAGTAATCTCCTGAGCTCCCTCTAGTGGTGGCTGCATATATCTGTATGTAGTAATCTCCTGACTCCCTCTAGTGGTGGCTGTATATATCTGTATGTAGTAAGCTCCTGAGCTCCCCTAGTGCTGTCTGATATATCTGTATGTAGTAATCTCCTGAGCTCCCTCTAGTGGTGGCTGTATATATCTGTATGCTAGTAATCTTCTGAGCTCCCTCTAGTGGTGGCTGTATATATCTGTATGTAGTAATCTCCTGAGCTCCCTCTAGTGGTGGCTGTAATATATCTGTATGTTAGTAAATCTCTGAGCTCCTCTAGTGGTGGCTGTATATATCTGGTATGTAGTAATCTCCTGAGCTCCTCTAGTGGTGTCTGTATGTAGTAATCTCCTGAGCTCCCTCTAGTGGTGGCTGTATATATCTGTATGTAGTAATCTCCTGAAGCTCCCTCTAGTGGTGGCTGTATATATCTGTATGTAGTAATCTCCTGAGCTCCCTCTAGTGGTGGCTGTATATATCTGTATGTAGTAATCTCCTGAGCTCCCTCTAGTGGTGGCTGTATATATCTGTATGTAGTAATCTCCTGAGCTCCCTTCTAGTGGTGGCTGTATATATCTGTATGTAGTAATCTCCTGAGCTCCCTCTAGTGGTGGCTGTATATATCTGTATGTAGTAATCTCCTGAGCTCCCTCTAGTGGTGGCTGTATATATCTGTATGCAGTAATCTCCTGAGCTCCCTCTAGTGGTGGCTGTATATATCTGTATGTAGTAATCTCCTGAGCTCCCTCTAGTGGTGGCTGTATATATCTGTATGTAGTAATCTCCTGAGCTCCCTCTAGTGGTGGCTGTATATATCTGTATGTAGTAATCTCCTGAGCTCCCTCTAGTGGTGGCTGTATATATCTGTATGTAGTAATCTCCTGAGCTCCCTCTAGTGGTGGCTGTATATATCTGTATGTAGTAATCTCCTGAGCTCCCTCTAGTGGTGGCTGTATATTCTGTATGTAGTATCTCCTGAGCTCCCTCTAGTGGTGGCTGTATATATCTGTATGTAGTAATCTCCTGAGCTCCCTCTAGTGGTGGCTGTATATATCTGTATGTAGTAATCTCCTGAGCTCCCTCTAGTGGTGGCTGTATATATCTGTATGCAGTAATCTCCTGAGCTCCCTCTAGTGGTGGCTGTATATATCTGTATGTAGTAATCTCCTGAGCTCCCTCTAGTGGTGGCTGTATATATCTGTATGTAGTAATCTTCTGAGCTACTCTAGTGGTGGCTGTATATATCTGTATGTAGTAATCTCCTGAGCTCCCTCTAGTGGTGGCTGTATATATCTGTATGTAGTAATCTTCTGAGCTCCTCTAGTGGTGGCTGTATATATCTGTATGTAGTAATCTCCTGAGCTCCCTCTAGTGGTGGCTGTATATATCTGTATGTAGTAATCTCCTGAGCTCCCTCTAGTGGTGGCTGTATATATCTGTATGTAGTAATCTCCTGAGCTCCCTCTAGTGGTGGCTGTATATATCTGTATGTAGTAATCTCCTGAGCTCCCTCTAGTGGTGGCTGTATATATCATTATGTAGTAATATCCTGTGTTCCCTCTAGTGGTGGCTGTATATATCTGTATGTAGTAATCTCCTGAGCTCCCTCTAGTGGTGGCTGTATATATCTGTATGTAGTAATCTCCTGAGCTCCCTCTAGTGGTGCCTGTATATCAAAAGTTCCTGAGCTCACTCTAGTGGCAGCTATATATATATCTTAAACCCCCAAAACACGTTGCATGTTACTGGATGTTTTATTTTGTATCTTTTGTAGTCCACCTTATATTATGTCCTAACAAACCCATGAGACGAGCACCCATCTATCTGCTTTTTTCTTTTTCATTTCTACCATATCAAAGTGGGATTCTCTGAATACCCAGAGCAAGAGGGAGCATCTGTATCCTGATCATCGGGACATACATTATATGTCTACAATGGTGTTGCGCCCGCAGCACAACACAGTCTGGTAAGCAGCTTTTGGGGCTTTTTCCCAGTACTAGTCGGGGCTCACACATGGGGCGCTGCCCTTGTCTTCTATTATATCAGTGTGTAATAGGCACCTGATCTCCCTCTAGTGGCAGCTGAATCTATCTGCATACAGTAAGTTCTTTAGCTCCCTCTAGTGGTTACTGCTGGCAGACACAATTGTATCATTGTGTCTCTGTGCAGGGGACTTGGATCTCTGTGTTTTATTTAATCGCCACAGAAGTTTGGCCCCTAAATGTCATTCCTAGTTGTAGTTATATTTTCTGTATCTCTCAAGTCTTGCATTTCATTGTTGCACAGCAGCATATCTTGTCTGTACACACCTAACACTACAATATGGCATCGGAATGGTGTGTACGTATAGTACGCCGCACCGCCTGGCTGGTCAGGGGCGTGTGATTGGCTGGTCGTGTAGACGTCTACTTTGTGTCTTAGACTAATCACTTCATGATACAAGCTCAGTGCCGACAATGAAGCCGCTGGAGCAGGAATACAGTTATTGCCTTGTTACTCCTTTTAATTAATTCTTCTTATTTGTATGGAAGGGAAGCGGATGGGTTTGGAATAAGATAATTAGCTCTGCTCGTGTGAGGGATCAGATAGATGCATTGCTTATACAAGGATACAAGCATATTCAGCTCTTCTCTGTGGTGCAGTATTTGCTTTGGGGGGGGGGGGGGGGGGGTACATATGGGACGAGGTTGTACAAATTAGACTCCAAATAGGAATTTTTCTCTTTTTAATTTTGGTTATCACATGAATTACTGATCGCTGTGAGCTGTAGCATTACATGTACAGTCACAGGGGTTATTACAGCTCCCTTATGGCTGATACAAATAATGCACAGTATTCGGATTCTACGCCTTCTCTGTGATAATGAGGTGCGGGTGGGGAGGAGAGTCGTAGCCTGTGATCAGACACTAGTATTTCATTTCATTCGGAGAATCTTTTTAATTTCTATGATTCGCTGCCGGTTTGCTGTCAGCACTTTCCTGAATGCGATCATTAATATTCCACCCTCACCTGCGCGCCATTGTTTCATAAGTAAATGGCGCGGCGTCTCATAAATCCTCCGATGTCAGTGATTTCACCAGCTTCCTGTGTTTACCTCAGATCCATCACCCTGGGAACTGCACGGGGAGAATTTTCGCTGAGATTGTATAACAAACGCTAAATGGAGAGACGATGAAAAAAGAAGCAAAAGAAGAATTATTATTCAGTGAGAATTTATATAAAACCTCCGAAATGAGAGAAATGAGCCGGAGTTTTTTCTTACGTTCTGGGAATCAGCACAAAAAGTTCTGATTTCTATAGTTCTAGTTAATGCACCTGTTACTCACCTGTCCCGGATCCAGCGAGGGGCACTGCCTCACTATCCTCCACCGGCCGGGTCAGGTCTTACTCCTTTACATCACGTTCCTGTGACATCACTGCGCTGGGTAATTTAACCCTGGCAGATCACAGCCCAATCATTGGGGTTACTCTCTGGCATCCCCGCTAACGGCCACCATCACTATGCTGCTACAACTCTGCTAGATCACTCTGCTATACCAGTCCTCAGTATGCTGCTACAACTCTGCTAGATCACTCTGCCATACCAGTCCTCAGTATGCTGCTACAACTCTGCTTAATCACTCTGCCATACCAGTCCTCACTATGCTGCTACAACTCTTCTAGATCACTCTGCTATACCAGTCCTCAGTATGCTGCTACAACTCTTCTAGATCACTCTGCTATACCAGTCCTCAGTATGCTGCTACAACTCTTCTAGATCACTCTGCTATACCAGTCCTCAGTATGCTGCTACAACTCTTCTAGATCACTCTGCCATACCAGTCCTCACTATGCTGCTACAACTCTTCTAGATCACTCTGCTGTACCAGTCCTCAGTATGCTGCTACAACTCTGCTAGATCACTCTGCTATACCACTCCTCACTATGCTGCTACAACTCTGCTAGATCACTCTGCTGTACCAGTCCTCAGTATGCTGCTACAACTCTGCTAGAACACTCTGCTATACCAGTCCTCTCTATGCTGCTACAACTCTGCTAGATCACTCTGCTATACCAGTCCTCACTATGCTGCTACAACTCTGCTAGATCACTCTGCCATACCAGTCCTCACTATGCTGCTACAACTCTGCTAGATCACTCTGCCATACCAGTCCTCAGTATGCTGCTACAACACTGCTAGATCACTCTGCTATACCACTCCTCACTATGCTGCTACAACTCTGCTTGATCACTCTGCCATACCAGTCCTCAGTATGCTGCTACAACTCTGCTTGATCACTCTGCCATACCATTCCTCAGTATGCTACTACAACTCTGCTTGATCACTCTGCCATACCAGTCCTCAGTATGCTGCTACAACTCTGCTAGATCACTCTGCCATACCAGTCCTCAGTATGCTGCTACAACTCTGCTTGATCACTCTGCCATACCAGTACTCAGTATGCTGCTACAACTCTGCTAGATCACTCTGCCATACTAGTCCTCAGTATGCTGCTACAACTCTGCTAGATCACTCTGCTATACCAGTCCTCACTATGCTGCTACAACTCTGCTAGATCACTCTGCCATACCAGTCCTCAGTATGCTTCTACAACTCTGCTAGATCACTCTGCAATACCACTCCTCACTATGCTGCTATAACTCTGCTTGATCACTCTGCCATACCAGTCCTCAATATGCTGCTACAACTCTGCTAGATCACTCTGCTATACCAGTCCTCACTATGCTGCTACAACTCTGCTAGATCACTCTGCCATACCAGTCCTCACTATGCTGCTACAACTCTGCTTGATCACTCTGCCATACCAGTTCTCACTATGCTGCTACAACTCTGCTAGATCACTCTGCCATACCAGTCCTCAGTATGCTGCTACAACTCTGCTAGATCACTCTGCCATACCAGTCCTCAGTATGCTGCTACAACTCTGCTAGATCACTCTGCCATACTAGTCCTCAGTATGCTGCTACAACTCTGCTAGATCACTCTGCTATACCAGTCCTCACTATGCTGCTACAACTTTGCTAGATCACTCTGCCATACCAGTCCTCAGTATGCTTCTACAACTCTGCTAGATCACTCTGCAATACCACTCCTCACTATGCTGCTATAACTCTGCTTGATCACTCTGCCATACCAGTCCTCAGTATGCTGCTACAACTCTGCTAGATCACTCTGCTATACCAGTCCTCACTATGCTGCTACAACTCTGCTAGATCACTCTGCCATACCAGTCCTCACTATGCTGCTACAACTCTGCTTGATCACTCTGCCATACCAGTTCTCACTATGCTGCTTCAACTCTGCTAGATCACTCTGCCATACCAGTCCTCAGTATGCTGCTACAACTCTGCTAGATCACTCTGCCATACCAGTCCTCAGTATGCTGCTACAACTCTGCTAGATCACTCTGCCATACCAGTCCTCAGTATGCTGCTACAACTCTGCTAGATCACTCTGCCATACCAGTCCTCAGTATGCTGCTACAACTCTGCTTGATCACTCTGCCATACCAGTCCTCAGTATGCTGCTACAACTCTGCTAGATCACTCTGCCATACTAGTCCTCAGTATGCTGCTACAACTCTGCTAGATCACTCTGCTATACCAGTCCTCACTATGCTGCTACAACTCTGCTAGATCACTCTGCCATACCAGTCCTCAGTATGCTTCTACAACTCTGCTAGATCACTCTGCAATACCACTCCTCACTATGCTGCTACAACTCTGCTTGATCACTCTGCCATACTAGTCCTCAGTATGCTGCTACAACTCTGCTAGATCACTCTGCTATACCAGTCCTCACTATGCTGCTACAACTCTGCTAGATCACTCTGCCATACCAGTCCTCAGTATGCTTCTACAACTCTGCTAGATCACTCTGCAATACCACTCCTCACTATGCTGCTACAACTCTGCTTGATCACTCTGCCATACCAGTCCTCAGTATGCTGCTACAACTCTGCTAGATCACTCTGCTATACCAGTCCTCACTATGCTGCTACAACTCTGCTAGATCACTCTGCCATACCAGTCCTCACTATGCTGCTACAACTCTGCTTGATCACTCTGCCATACCAGTTCTCACTATGCTGCTACAACTCTGCTAGATCACTCTGCCATACCAGTCCTCAGTATGCTGCTACAACTCTGCTAGATCACTCTGCCATACCAGTCCTAAGTATGCTGCTACAACTCTGCTAGATCACTCTGCCATACCAGTCCTCAGTATGCTGCTACAACTCTGCTAGATCACTCTGCCATACCAGTCCTCAGTATGCTGCTACAACCCTGCTAGATCACTCTGCTATACCAGTCCTCACTATGCTGCTACAACTCTGCTAGATCACTCTTCCATACCACTCCTCACTATGCTGCTACAACTCTGCTTGATCACTCTGCCATACCAGTCCTCAGTATGCTGCTACAACTCTGCTTGATCACTCTGCCATACTAGTCCTCAGTATGCTGCTACAACTCTTCTAGATCACTCTGCTATACCAGTCCTCAGTATGCTGCTACAACTCTTCTAGATCACTCTGCCATACCAGTCCTCACTATGCTGCTACAACTCTGCTAGATCACTCTGCCATACCAGTCCTCAGTATGCTGCTACAACTCTTCTAGATCACTCTGCTGTAACAGTCCTCAGTATGCTGCTACAACTCTGCTAGATCACTCTGCCATACCAGTCCTCACTATGCTGCTACAACTCTTCAAGATCACTCCGCTGTACCAGTCCTCAGTATGCTGGTACAACTCTGCTAGATCACTCTGCTATACCAGTCCTCACTATGCTGCTACAACTCTGCTAGATCACTCTGCTATACCAGTCCTCACTATGCTGCTACAACTCTGCTAGATCACTCTGCCATACCAGTCCTCACTATGCTGCTACAACTCTGCTAGATCACTCTGCTATACCAGTCCTCACTATGCTGCTACAACTCTGCTAGATCACTCTGCCATACCACTCCTCACTATGCTGCTACAACTCTGCTTGATCACTCTGCCATACCAGTCCTCAGTATGCTGCTACAACTCTGCTAGATCACTCTGCTATACCACTCCTCACTATGCTGCTGCAACTCTGCTTGATCACTCTGCCATACCAGTCCTCAGTATGCTGCTACAACTCTGCTTGATCACTCTGCCATACCATTCCTCAGTATGCTGCTACAACTCTGCTTGATCACTCTGCCATACCAGTCCTCAGTATGCTGCTACAACTCTGCTAGATCACTCTGCCATACCAGTCCTCAGTATGCTGCTACAACTCTGCTTGATCACTCTGCCATACCAGTCCTCAGTATGCTGCTACAACTCTGCTAGATCACTCTGCCATACTAGTCCTCAGTATGCTGCTACAACTCTGCTAGACCACTCTGCTATACCAGTCCTCACTATGCTGCTACAACTCTGCTTTATCACTCTGCCATACTAGTCCTCAGTATGCTGCTACAACTCTGCTAGATCACTCTGCTATACCAGTCCTCACTATGCTGCTACAACTCTGCTAGATCACTCTGCCATACCAGTCCTCAGTATGCTTCTACAACTCTGCTAGATCACTCTGCAATACCACTCCTCACTATGCTGCTACAACTCTGCTTGATCACTCTGCCATACCAGTCCTCAGTATGCTGCTACAACTCTGCTAGATCACTCTGCTATACCAGTCCTCACTATGCTGCTACAACTCTGCTAGATCACTCTGCCATACCAGTCCTCACTATGCTGCTACAACTCTGCTTGATCACTCTGCCATACCAGTTCTCACTATGCTGCTACAACTCTGCTAGATCACTCTGCCATACCAGTCCTCAGTATGCTGCTACAACTCTGCTAGATCACTCTGCCATACCAGTCCTCAGTATGCTGCTACAACTCTGCTAGATCACTCTGCCATACCAGTCCTCAGTATGCTGCTACAACTCTGCTAGATCACTCTGCCATACCAGTCCTCACTATGCTGCTACAACTCTGCTAGATCACTCTGCCATACCAGTCCTCAGTATGCTGCTACAACTCTGCTAGATCACTCTGCCATACCAGTCCTCAGTATGCTGCTACAACTCTGCTAGATCACTCTGCCATACCAGTCCTCAGTATGCTGCTACAACTCTGCTAGATCACTCTGCCATACCAGTCCTCAGTATGCTGCTACAACTCTGCTAGATCACTCTGCCATACCAGTCCTCACTATGCTGCTACAACTCTGCTAGATCACTCTGCCATACCACTCCTCACTATGCTGCTACAACTCTGCTTGATCACTCTGCCATACCAGTCCTCAGTATGCTGCTACAACTCTGCTAGATCACTCTGCTATACCACTCCTCACTATGCTGCTACAACTCTGCTTGATCACTCTGCCATACCAGTCCTCAGTATGCTGCTACAACTCTGCTTGATCACTCTGCCATACCATTCCTCAGTATGCTGCTACAACTCTGCTTGATCACTCTGCCATACCAGTCCTCAGTATGCTGCTACAACTCTGCTAGATCACTCTGCCATACCAGTCCTCAGTATGCTGCTACATCTCTGCTTGATCACTCTGCCATACCAGTCCTCAGTATGCTGCTACAACTCTGCTAGATCACTCTGCCATACTCGTCCTCAGTATGCTGCTACAACTCTGCTAGATCACTCTGCTATACCAGTCCTCACTATGCTGCTACAACTCTGCTTTATCACTCTGCCATACTAGTCCTCAGTATGCTGCTACAACTCTGCTATACCAGTCCTCACTATGCTGCTACAACTCTGCTAGATCACTCTGCCATACCAGTCCTCAGTATGCTTCTACAACTCTGCTAGATCACTCTGCAATACCACTCCTCACTATGCTGCTACAACTCTGCTTGATCACTCTGCCATACCAGTCCTCAGTATGCTGCTACAACTCTGCTAGATCACTCTGCTATACCAGTCCTCACTATGCTGCTACAACTCTGCTTGATCACTCTGCCATACCAGTCCTCACTATGCTGCTACAACTCTGCTTGATCACTCTGCCATACCAGTTCTCACTATGCTGCTACAACTCGGCTAGATCACTCTGCCATACCAGTCCTCACTATGCTGCTACAACTCTGCTTGATCACTCTGCCATACCAGTTCTCACTATGCTGCTACAACTCTGCTAGATCACTCTGCCATACCAGTCCTCAGTATGCTGCTACAACTCTGCTAGATCACTCTGCCATACCAGTCCTCAGTATGCTGCTACAACTCTGCTAGATCACTCTGCTATACCAGTCCTCACTATGCTGCTACAACTCTGCTAGATCACTCTGCCATACCAGTCCTCACTATGCTGCTACAACTCTGCTTGATCACTCTGCCATACCAGTTCTCACTATGCTGCTGCAACTCTGCTAGATCACTCTGCCATACCAGTCCTCACTATGCTGCTACAACTCTGCTTGATCACTCTGCCATACCAGTTCTCACTATGCTGCTACAACTCTGCTAGATCACTCTGCCATACCAGTCCTCAGTATGCTGCTACAACTCTGCTAGATCACTCTGCCATACCAGTCCTCACTATGCTGCTACAACTCTGCTAGATCACTCTGCCATACCAGTCCTCAGTATGCTGCTACAACTCTGCTAGATCACTCTGCCATACCAGTCCTCAGTATGCTGCTACAACTCTGCTAGATCACTCTGCCATACCAGTCCTCAGTATGCTGCTACAACTCTGCTAGATCACTCTGCCATACCAGTCCTCACTATGCTGCTACAACTCTGCTAGATCACTCTGCCATACCAGTCCTCAGTATGCTGCTACAACTCTGCTAGATCACTCTGCCATACCAGTCCTCAGTATGCTGCTACAACTCTGCTAGATCACTCTGCCATACCAGTCCTCACTATGCTGCTACAACTCTGCTAGATCACTCTGCCATACCAGTCCTCAGTATGCTGCTGCAACTCTGCTAGATCACTCTGCCATACCAGTCCTCAGTATGCTGCTACAACTCTGCTAGATCACTCTGCTATACCAGTCCTCACTATGCTGCTACAACTCTGCTTTATCACTCTGCCATACTAGTCCTCAGTATGCTGCTACAACTCTGCTAGATCACTCTGCTATACCAGTCCTCACTATGCTGCTACAACTCTGCTAGATCACTCTGCCATACCAGTCCTCAGTATGCTTCTACAACTCTGCTAGATCACTCTGCAATACCACTCCTCACTATGCTGCTACAACTCTGCTTGATCACTCTGCCATACCAGTCCTCAGTATGCTGCTACAACTCTGCTAGATCACTCTGCTATACCAGTCCTCACTATGCTGCTACAACTCTGCTAGATCACTCTGCCATACCAGTCCTCACTATGCTGCTACAACTCTGCTTGATCACTCTGCCATACCAGTTCTCACTATGCTGCTACAACTCTGCTAGATCACTCTGCCATACCAGTCCTCAGTATGCTGCTACAACTCTGCTAGATCACTCTGCCATATTAGTCCTCAGTATGCTGCTACAACTCTGCTAGATCACTCTGCCATACCAGTCCTCAGTATGCTGCTACAACTCTGCTAGATCACTCTGCCATACCAGTCCTCAGTATGCTGCTACAACTCTGCTAGATCACTCTGCTATACCAGTCCTCACTATGCTGCTACAACTCTGCTAGATCACTCTGCCATACCACTCCTCACTATGCTGCTACAACTCTGCTTGATCACTCTGCCATACCAGTCCTCAGTATGCTGCTACAACTCTGCTTGATCACTCTGCCATACTAGTCCTCAGTATGCTGCTACAACTCTTCTAGATCACTCTGCTATACCAGTCCTCAGTATGCTGCTACAACTCTTCTAGATCACTCTGCCATACCAGTCCTCACTATGCTGCTACAACTCTGCTAGATCACTCTGCCATACCAGTCCTCAGTATGCTGCTACAACTCTTCTAGATCACTCTGCTGTAACAGTCCTCAGTATGCTGCTACAACTCTGCTAGATCACTCTGCCATACTAGTCCTCAGTATGCTGCTACAACTCTGCTAGATCACTCTGCCATACCAGTCCTCAGTATGCTGCTATAACTCTGCTAGATCACTCTGCCATACCAGTCCTCACTATGCTGCTACAACTCTGCTAGATCACTCTGCCATACCAGTCCTCAGTATGCTGCTACAACTCTGCTAGATCACTCTGCCATACCAGTCCTCAGTATGCTGCTACAACTCTGCTAGATCACTCTGCCATACCAGTCCTCAGTATGCTGCTACAACTCTGCTAGATCACTCTGCCATACCAGTCCTCAGTATGCTGCTACAACTCTGCTAGATCACTCTGCCATACCAGTCCTCACTATGCTGCTACAACTCTGCTAGATCACTCTGCCATACCACTCCTCACTATGCTGCTACAACTCTGCTTGATCACTCTGCCATACCAGTCCTCAGTATGCTGCTACAACTCTGCTAGATCACTCTGCTATACCACTCCTCACTATGCTGCTACAACTCTGCTTGATCACTCTGCCATACCAGTCCTCAGTATGCTGCTACAACTCTGCTTGATCACTCTGCCATACCATTCCTCAGTATGCTGCTACAACTCTGCTTGTTCACTCTGCCATACCAGTCCTCAGTATGCTGCTACAACTCTGCTAGATCACTCTGCCATACCAGTCCTCAGTATGCTGCTACAACTCTGCTTGATCACTCTGCCATACCAGTCCTCAGTATGCTGCTACAACTCTGCTAGACCACTCTGCCATACTAGTCCTCAGTATGCTGCTACAACTCTGCTAGATCACTCTGCTATACCAGTCCTCACTATGCTGCTACAACTCTGCTTTATCACTCTGCCATACTAGTCCTCAGTATGCTGCTACAACTCTGCTAGATCACTCTGCTATACCAGTCCTCACTATGCTGCTACAACTCTGCTAGATCACTCTGCCATACCAGTCCTCAGTATGCTGCTACAACTCTGCTAGATCACTCTGCAATACCACTCCTCACTATGCTGCTACAACTCTGCTTGATCACTCTGCCATACCAGTCCTCAGTATGCTGCTACAACTCTGCTAGATCACTCTGCTATACCAGTCCTCACTATGCTGCTACAACTCTGCTAGATCACTCTGCCATACCAGTCCTCACTATGCTGCTACAACTCTGCTTGATCACTCTGCCATACCAGTTCTCACTATGCTGCTACAACTCTGCTAGATCACTCTGCCATACCAGTCCTCACTATGCTGCTACAACTCTGCTTGATCACTCTGCCATACCAGTTCTCACTATGCTGCTACAACTCTGCTAGATCACTCTGCCATACCAGTCCTCAGTATGCTGCTACAACTCTGCTAGATCACTCTGCCATACCAGTCCTCAGTATGCTGCTACAACTCTGCTAGATCACTCTGCCATACCAGTCCTCAGTATGCTGCTACAACTCTGCTAGATCACTCTGCCATACCAGTCCTCACTATGCTGCTACAACTCTGCTAGATCACTCTGCCATACCAGTCCTCAGTATGCTGCTACAACTCTGCTAGATCACTCTGCCATACCAGTCCTCAGTATGCTGCTACAACTCTGCTAGATCACTCTGCCATACCAGTCCTCAGTATGCTGCTACAACTCTGCTAGATCACTCTGCCATACCAGTCCTCAGTATGCTGCTACAACTCTGCTTGATCACTCTGCCATACCAGTCCTCAGTATGCTGCTACAACTCTGCTAGATCACTCTGCCATACCAGTCCTCACTATGCTGCTACAACTCTGCTAGATCACTCTGCCATACCAGTCCTCAGTATGCTGCTACAACTCTGCTAGATCACTCTGCCATACCAGTCCTCAGTATGCTGCTACAACTCTGCTAGATCACTCTGCCATACCAGTCCTCATTATGCTGTTACAACTCTGTTACATCCCTCTGCCATACTAGTCCTCAGTATGCTGCTACAACTCTGCTAGATCACTCTGCCATACCAGTCCTCAGTATGCTGCTACAACTCTGCTAGATCACTCTGCCATACCAGTCCTCATTATGCTGTTACAACTCTGTTACATCACTCTGCCACACCAGTCTCCAATATACTACTGTTACATCACTCTACTATACCAGTCTCCACTATACGGTGGCAGCTCTGCTACATCACATTGCTATTACTGTCTCCAATATGCTACTGCAACCCTGTCACATAACCCTGCTACACCAGTCTCCATTATAATGCTGCAACCCTACTACATCACTTTACATTGATCTCCTTTTATTTTTGCTACACTAATCTCAAAGATTACTCAAGTCTCATCTGTCTTCTGTTAAACTCTGCTGCATCTGATCTCCACCCAGTGGCATAGCTATAGGGGTCACAGAGGTTGCAATTGCGACAGGGCCCCTAAGCCGGGGGAGCCCACAAGGCCCCCTCCCATATGGTGCACCGCCAATTACCTTATTTTTCGCATTACAAGGCGTCTTATAAAGTAACTAGTATGCAGGGGGAGCGGGCAGTGAAGGTTTGTACTCACCCCTCCTCCCTGGCGTTCTCCGGGCGCCGCGCTGCACTGTCCTGACTGAATACAGCATCAGGACATAATGCGCTTAGTATGACCTGACGTTGTACGCAGTCAGGTCACAGCGTGCGCCCGAAGAAACAAGAGAGCGCAACTGCAGGAGAGAAATCCGGACCTGGAGAGTCGCAGAGGAGTAGGAGAGGTGAGTAAATGTATTTATTTTGGGTCTGATCTGAGGTCTGATATGGAGGTCTGAGCATCTGATAGGGGGTCTGAGGGTCTGATAAGGGGGCCTGAGGATATGATATGGGAGTCTGATCTGAGTTCTGATATGGGGGTCTGATCTGAGGATCTGATATGGGGGTCTGATATGGGGGTCTGATCTGAGGTCTGATATGGAGGTCTGAGCATCTGATAGGGGGTCTGAGGGTCTGATAAGGGGGCCTGAGGATATGATATGGGAGTCTGATCTGAGTTCTGATAGGGAGGTCTGATCTGAGGATCTGATACGGGGGTCTGATATGGGGGTCTGATCTGAGGATCTAATATGGGGTCTAACATGGAGGTCTAAAGGTGTCTGATCTGAGGTCTGATATGGAGGTCTGATGTGGGGGTCTAAGGATCTGATATGGAGGTCTAAGGATACTGTACAATATGGGAATTTGATCTGAGGTCTAATATGTGGTGTCTGATTTGAAGATCTGAAATGAGGGTCTGATCAGAGATATGATATGGGGGTCTGATATGAGGGTCTGATCTGAGATCCTATATGAGGGTTTGAGCTGAGGTGTGATATGGGGTCTGATATGAGGATCTGATATGGGGGTCTGATCTGAAAGGTAAGGGGATATTTTTTGTACTGGCACACATTATAAAGTGGTAATTTTTATACTGGTGCACATTATAAAAATAATTATTACTACTGGGGGACTATGGGGAACATGATTACTAGTATGGGCCGAGGAGCTGCCGAGACTTTAATCCGGGACCCCCGATCACAGCGATGAGTGTACAGCCGGGGAGCTGCCGAGACCTTGATCCGGGACCCCCGATCACAGCGATGAGTGTACAGCCGGGGAGCCGCCGAGACCTTGATCCGGGACCCCCGATCACAGCGATGAGTGTACAGCCGGGGAGCTGCCGAGACCTTGATCCGGGACCCCCGATCACAGAGATGAGTGTACAGCCGAGGAGCTGCCAAGACCTTGATCCGGGACCCCCGATCACAGCGATGAGTGTACTGCCTGGGAGCCGCCGAGACCTTAATCCAGGCCCCCCGATCACAGTGATGAGTGTACAGCCGAGGAGCCGCCGAGACCTTAATCCGGGACCCCCGATCACAGAGATGAGTGTACAGCCGAGGAGCCGCCGAGACCTTGATCCGGGACCCCCGATCACAGCGATGAGTGTACAGCCGGGGAGCTGCCGAGACTTTAATCCGGGACCCCCGATCACAGCGATGAGTGTACAGCCGGGGAGCTGCCGAGACCTTGATCCGGGACCCCCGATCACAGAGATGAGTGTACAGCCGAGGAGCTGCCGAGACCTTGATCCGGGACCCCCGATCACAGAGATGAGTGTACAGCCGGGGAGCTGCCGAGACCTTAATCCGGGACCCCCGATCACTGCGATGAGTGTACAGCCGAGGAGCTGCCGAGACCTTGATCCGGGACCCCCGATCACTGCGATGAGTGTACAGCCGAGGAGCTGCCGAGACCTTGATCCGGGACCCCCGATCACAGCGATGAGTGTACTGCCTGGGAGCCGCCGAGACCTTAATCCGGGACCCCCGATCACAGAGGCTTCATTACAGTCAGTGGCATGCGCGTGGGTCATTATAACGGTCACATCCTTCAGGGAGCGTCTCATAAATCCCACGGCACATGATGAGACACAGAACGTGGCGCTGGATTCAGTCAGAGGTGATTATAATGTCAAAAAGCTTTATAATGGTTTATAATTTATGGAGCCGCAGGAGCGTTAAACACCTGAGTATTCAGAGACGCGTTTCATGCCGGCGTCTAATGTCTGCTGTAATACGGTAATAGCTGTGAGACGCGGTCATTTACTTGGGGTATTATCCTGATTGATTAATACATGAATGTAACAATGTGTCAAATGTCCAAAAATACACTTCCTCTTCTTAAAGGTCCCACAACCTGAATTGTCTCCTCTGTCAAAGGGTTAAACATTATATTCAGCTCTTATTACAGTTGAGTCCTGAATGGGGTGACTTTCTCTTCCCCTTGGGATAGTGCAGACCAGGGAGCTTCATTGCTCCTCCTACTAAGGGCCACTATGATGGGCCCCCTCTTACTAAGGGTCCCTAGTGTCCAAGTAGCCAGCCGGCCCCTGTCTGCCCCTCCGGTAATTACAGTTTCCTATGACACTAGGTCCATAAGACCCAGAACAGCAAGGAGAAGATGAGAACCGTATGAAGGCGATGGCGTCTGCTTGTTGCATTCACACTCCGGACCCCAAATCTGCAAGACGGTAGATACATGATATGTCTGACAACCGAGCCACCAGCAGTGCACCAGGACCAGTGTCAGGACTGGTCCTGGAGATGTTTTATAATGGTGCAGTCTGAGTCCTTACCACATCCCCCTCCCCTTCTATCAGTCACATTTGGAGCCTTGCTGATCGGATATATTCTAGACACATGCTATCAACTTCTGTGTTTGTATGATTTTTTCTAAATGAAACCTCCATGCTTTACACTGCAGGCTGCATTTATTGAAATATAAAAAATGTGAAAAAATAAACAAATAAATAATCAGCCTCTGAGCAGTTGATCAGCGATCGCCACTAGTCCTCCGGCCGCCTCCTGACCATGTAAGTTCTCAGTATATTCATTACTATGGACCTGGATTTCACGGGGCTGAAGCGATCTTTACAGCGTCTGTCACTCAATGGGTCACTGCTACATAAACTTTTGAGTGATTTTGTGAACCTTGTACCAATCCTGAATTATGTCACAGTTTATACTCCAGTCACATCCAGAGCCGCATTCAAAAGTTGACTGTTATCTCTCAGCCTTCTGGACTAACTGCTGCCCCCTGCTGGTCTGGTGCATGTTCAAGGTTGGCTCTCATAGCGGGTTGTCATAAGGGTCATCAGGGGAGTAGTCGGAGAGTAGCTGCCAGTGGGGAGGCGCTGAAGAGCTCTTGCTTGTAAGGAGTGCTGTTATATCTGCAATTCTCTGACATAAGGCTCATGCCCACTAACGTAAGGGCTCAATATACGGGCACTGGCATCCGTGGGATTTCGGTCCATGCCCGCGGATCGTGGACCCATTCAAGTCAATGGGTCCGTATCCTCATCGCAGAGTTCACGCGGCTGGAGCCCATGTATTGCGTTCCTCGTCGAGGGCACAAAGCCTTTACGTTTGTGGGCAGGAGCCCATACAAGGTGAGCGCAGTGTCAGGGCTGGGGATTCTCAGGATATCCGCTAGCACAGGGAAGGTCAACCTGCGGCCCTCCAGCTGTTGTAAAACTACAACTCCCACAATGCCCTGCTGTATTTTGAATGCTGGGAGTTGTAGTTTTGCAACAGATGGAGGGCTGCATGTTGAGCATGCCTGCGCTAGCACAATGTTAATAGAGAGTTCTGGGTGCAGCTTTAGCTGTGACTGGAGTAGAAGTCAAGGGTTTGGTTTCTGTCCATTCATCATGAAATCTACCGCACACCAAAAGTCCTTTTCAAGTAATGCTTTTAATACATAACGTTTAGTTTTACATCATTTTGTTCCATCCAGAGAAAGTGTCAATGTAACCGGCCATTAAAAAACGCAGACGTTTCAGTCGGGTCGCGGCCTTTATCAGGGGATCTGTGGCCTCGGTTGGACAGGTGTACTCGGGAAGCGGTTCGTGTGGATGTAGCCTTACTCAGGTATTGGCCCGATTACCAAGGGGCAGTGCAGCGCCTTCCATCTCTACCACAGGGGCGGAGTCGTAGGGCAGAGTGGGGGTCACGTCCATGTCTGGTAGTGGTCAGAGCGGCGGGTGCGTGCGGTACTTCCCTGCCTCGCTCTGGGGTCTTCAGTCGTCTTGGCGGATATAAATCGTTCTACGTAATTCATGTTAAGAAGACGACCTCCTTACTGCTGGTGTCCGGCGGAGACCTTCCCCTGACCTCAGACCCAGGTAAGTGGACCCTTACTAAAGCGAGTGGGGGGGGGGGGGGGGGGTGCCACTTTCCCGGCCGATTTTCTACACTTTAATTTATCCTAAAGATTTGCAAAAGCAGAATTAGAAAAAAAACATACAGCGGTAATAAAAACTAGCAGCAGCCGCAGCCGCCTACTTGATGATGGTTTCCAGGCGAAGGCTTATTTCTGTTAGGCCTCCTGCACACGAAGGGGTGCTGCCCGTGCTGCAGACTAAAATTGTGGCCCGCAATGCACAGGCACCGACCATGAGCCATCTGCATGCGGATCGCGCCCCCATTCACTTGAATGGGTTCCGCAATCCGTCCGTTCCGAAAGTTCTATCTTCTTGCGGAACGTTAGCACAGAATGGAACACCACAGAAGAACTCCGTAGTGCTTCCGTGGGGTTCCGTTTCACATCTCCGGATTTGCGGACCCATTTAAGTCAATGAGTCCGCATCCGTGATGCGGAATGCACACGGAATGGTGCCCGTGTATAGTGATGTCCCGGGAACTATTCGCCGGCGAACATAGCTTGTTCGCGTTTGCCGCTGCGGGCGAACATATGCGATGTTCGGTCCGCCCCCTATACATCATCATTGAGTAAACTTTGACCCTGTACCTCACAGTCAGCAGACACATTCCAGCCAATCAGCAGCAGACCCTCCCACCTCCTGGACAGCAGCCATTTTAGATTCATTCGGAAACTGCAGTCACAGTGAGAGGAGTGACAGTGCGGCTGCTGCTGCTGATTCAATAGGGAAAGCGTTAGCTCGGGCAGTGTTCTGTGTCCACAGACTCATCTGCTGTAAGGACAGCATCCTGACAACACCCCAAAAAGCCCTTTTCAGGGCTGGTACATCAGTCTGCTTTTTTTTATTTTATATATATATATTGCAGTTGCCTGGCTGCCCGTGTGTGAGAGGCTGCAGGCTCAGTCACAGACAGCGCTGTGTGCACCATTCATACAGGGGGTGACAGAAAATACCTCGCAGATAAAAAAAAATTCTATGTAATATTTTTCTGTGATATAATCCCAGTTGCAAGCCCGTGTGTGTCAGGCCCACACAGACTGTACTGTGCCCACTGCCCACCACTTATATAGGGTGGCACAGTACCTTGCACGCATAGTAACACTTATCTAATAAAAAATGACAGGCAGAGGCAGGCCACGCCGCAGGGGCCGTCGTGGTCGTGGTGCTGTGATTTCCACTGGCCCAGGAATAATGCCCAGTGTTCAGAGGCCACGTACCCTGAACCCAAAAAATTCGGAGAAAATAGTTGACTGGCTTACACAGGACACCCAATCTTCAACAGCTTCCGCTAAGAACCTTGACGCACCATCCTCCTCCAGCTCAGCTTTGGTCACCTGCTCTCAAGTTACCACTCGCCCGCCCGCCGCCACCACCACCACCACAGCCACCACAGCCGCTTCACTTGATCCCTCAGAGGAGTTATTTACACATCAGTTGGATGAAATGAGTGATGCGCAACCATTATTGCCAGAGGATGTAGATAACAGGGATATGTCTCAGTCAGGCAGCATTACACACATGGACGTACGGTGTGATGATGATGTTGTACCCGCTGCTGCTTCCTTTGCTGAGGTGTCAGATACAAGTGAAGCGGTTGATGATGATGACGATGTGTCCGTGGATGTCACGTGGGTGCCCGCTCGAAGAGAAGAAGAAGAGGGGGAAAGTTCAGAAGGGAAGACAGACAGAAGGAGGAGACGAGTTGGAAGCAGGGGGAGGTCGTCGCAAGGAGCTAGTGGCACAGTCAGACAGCATGTATCGGCACCCGGGGTCAGCCAGACAGCACGCCAATCAACGCATGCCACCACCAGAATGCCATCATTGGAAAGCTCAGAAGTAAAACACCAAAAAGCAACAACTATCTCATAAATATCTCGCATGGAGTTATTCGTATTATCACCTACACAGCTCAAAGAGCAGCCACACAGAGAGCAATTTTAATTAATTATTTCCTTTATTGGATATCCAAAAACATTAAATGGTATATCAATTAAAACATATACAAAGACAGCACATAATGGGAACACTACGGTGTTACAAATAATTTGTATAAAAACAGAGTAAGCTCCAAACCAATAAGGGACTAGTATCCCCCCATACACAAATATAGAGCAGTATCCGCCCAGTGGGGCACCTATAGTGGTAATAGTGTAGTGTCCCACTAGGTATGGGTGGGCACTACACAAGGGTAAATTGGTGTGCGCGTTACTCCTACTCACAAGGAACAGAAATGTCATATTTAATTCTGCATTTAATGTATGTTTTAATGTGTTGTTATATGCAATGTACCCCTGTCTAATGCAGCAGCAGGCCTAGTTGGGTGTAGTTAGACATCCCAGACACTAGAGGGAGATAGGGAGCCCCTAGTATAAATGTCCAGGCCCAGACAGGGGGAGGGGGTGCAGAGCCAGGAGTCTGAGAAGACACAGGTTAAGAAGCCTGCTCCTGACATGCAGCTGGATAGCCCAGGCTGCTAGTGATGTCCAGGAGGCTGTTGAGAAGCTCCAGCTTGCCTGAAGAACAAGAGAGCCTAAGTTAGCTCTGAAGAGATACCCCAGTTGCAGGATTCAACCTCCTGGGAGAAACCGACAGTATCCACCTGATGGGAGGAGGCGTCCCAGGGTAAGCCAAGTGCCCCTGATAGGCAGAGGAACTTAGAAACCCTTGCAAGTAGTATAATACCTGAGGAAGGAGATAACCAAGGATATAAGCCACCCTTTTAGGCATCCGGGCCTTGGGAGATATCAAGCCAGAGTAGGAGTTCTAGAAAGGACAGTGTCAAAGTGCAACCTGCTGCTGCGTGCTTGTGGAATTTACCCTCAGTGTAACTTGCATGTCTATTGCCTGCCATACTTGTGAATAAGCCCCTTTTGTGGAACTGTAATACTGAAGACTATACTACTCCCTGCTGTACAAAGTTGGATTGTTCAGTAAAGTTTATGTTTGGTTCACTGCATACTTGTGTACCTTCATCTTTCCAACCACCAACCGGCGTGCCACCGTCCAAAGGCACTGGCGTCACGAATACCACAGGGACCTTGCCCCAGGCACACAAAATACCTATAACATCCAGGGCACCTCAACTACCATCAGGCCTGGTCCCTATCTACAGAGCGTGCCCCAGAGGAACTGTGTCTACCTCTCCTTCACTGCCACGCGCCTGCCCAGGGTTCCGCAAATATAGTGAGTACCCTCGATTGCCCATAACTGTGACCTCACTTCGTCTATACCCTGCAGGTCTGGCGTGTTGCATAAATTGGCGTCACGAACAGGATCCGAATATTCCTGCGCCATTGCGGATACAAAAACTGTGTGCTGAAAATTATCTTAAAGTGACAAGCCCTAATTATTTTATTGAAAATTGCTGGGCCAAAGTGAACTGTACTGATTGCGGTGTGAAAATAGCATTGTATGGACTGTTTTCTACTTGTTTAAGCCACCGCTTGCTGTCAGTGAATAGACAGCTATTTTGCTCAAAGATGGCCGCTGAGCTTGCTTGAAATTGTTTGCTGCGTCATCTTCATCTTAAATTGGCGGTAAAAATTGGCGCCTTCTGCTAAAAGTGCGGGAAGGCTGTATGCTGGCGCCACCGCCCTGTCTGGACATTTGCATGTCTGCTGTGATGGACTCCGCCTCCCCCATACTGGAGTACCTGGGGGGCGGCCTCCCAGTGCAATGGGAGGATCTGTCTGAACTTGTTGGCGCCACCCTGTCGCTCTCCAGAGAAGGATCGAGCATGTTGAGGAGTGAGGACTTTCCTGCCGATATGTCCGCGCCTGATTTATTAAACATGAATGTGACTGGTGTAGAGCAAGAGGACGCTCCACCGGCCTACTCTCCGGGACCGGAGAGACCCGCCTGCCCGCCACAGAGGACGCAACCGGAGACCTATTATGGCTCCTGGAGAGACTTCTTCCAGCCCTCGTTCAAGTGGTCCGCATTGATGGCAGAGATCCGGGAGGCCGCCATAAAGAAGACAACTAAAACCAAAATTTACTACGAAGAACTGGCAAAGACCGTTCACGAGTGCCACACTGACACACAACCCCGCCTGGAAAGGAGAAGGGGGTTGGTTGTGGCCTTTGACAAGGACCGAGGCTTCGGTTTCATTAAAGACTACCTGACTGGACGAGATTTATATGTCAACAGGAGGTCCGTCAAGCGGAGCTACCTCCCAGAACGTCTACACAACCTCCGCGAGGGAGAGGAGGTTGAATTTACCCCTGCTGAGGGCCTGCGAGGCCCCTACGCCACTGCCGTGTCCCGTCCTAAGAAGAAGACAGAGGACTGGGACTTTGATGAGGACTACTCTGGCTGCGAGCGTGAGTCTGTGCGCTCTCCGGAGGACAACCCTGGCTGCGAGCGTGAATCTGAATGCTCTCCAGGACCGGCCCATCACGCCTTCCAAGAACGGGGCTCTTTTATTGGCCCAAATGTGTTCTGGCAGCCGACGGTGGTGGAGAAGAGGGTGAGCCCATGGCCCTCACCTGAGTTGCCTCGCAGGGAGAAAACTGTCCGTGAGCTCCAGGATGCAGAGAGATTTAAAGCTGCCCTGGAGAATATCCGCAGAGGGAGGAAAGCGGACGCCTCACCTGAGCCTGCAGCGGCTGCGCAGGACGAACCACCCACCGCCCAAGTGCCGACAACGACAGCGGAGACCAGCGATCCCGACTCCGAAAGCCTGGACGACCAGATCGTGCGGCTGGAGCTGAAACTGCGGGAGCTACGCCAGCTTGCCACCGCCAGGATCCGGACTCCACCTGGCCTACAACGTAAAGACCCGGACGTCTCCGGGCCAAAGGTGAGAGTACCTGTCCCTGCCAGTCGTCCCTCCTTAGTACCGGCACCTGCGGTGGGATCCTCATATGCTGTGCACCGGCGCACAGAGCCAGTCGTCCAAGAACCCACCGGACCGCTTGCAGCAGCGGTACCCAGGCCAGTGCAGCAGCCCACGATTGTAATGCCTGCTCCGGTGAGGTCAGCGACTGTGATTACCCCTAGGCCTATGGGGCCTATACCTATTAGGGGTCCGTTTATGTTGCAGTTGCCCCCCAATACTGTGTTGTGGGCACATCCATCGATTGAACCTCAGTACAGGCCCAATATACAAATGGAGCCAGGGAGCACCACTGAAATGCAAAGTGAATATGATATGCCCCTGTGAATTGGCCTGCTAGGCCCTTGATGTGTGATTTGTTTTGCCAAGGGATCCTACCGAAGATTTAACCCTTCCAGGACAGGAGTCCTTCGTTGTTTTGGCCCTCTGTTGCTGCTGCCAGTTACCCACGGCTCAGTGGAGGCGGTGAGCCACTGAAAATACCACGTGCAGCAAGGCCATCTTGTTTACAGGACCTCCTGCCTGCTTTCTCAGAGTGAAAACCCAGTTGTGCCTGTTTTCATGTTGCACCTCTTAACCCTTTAACCCCCTCTTCAGGTTGATTAAGGGTATTACAGCACTTATTTCTATGTGTATGCCATTTAAATAATGTGGACTATTTTATGTGCTGTCATTTTATTATGCAACTGGAATTTAAAGGAATTGGGCCCAGAGAATAGACTCAAATGCACATGAGCCTCTGAGATTTTGCTACTGTTTTAAAGTATTGTGCCCAGAGATGGACTTCACCTCGTGCGAGCCTCTGTGATTCTTGCAATGATTCCTAAGATCTTCTATCTCTATTTAACTGTGGATTAAACAAGAAAGAAAAGAACCTGGGTACGGACTCATTTTATATGCTTTGAGCCTCCAAAGAATTGTTATTTAATGTTTTACATTTCCCACGGACAATTTGCACTTAAAAAGTATTATATGGACTATCCTGGTATTTACTGTTACGCTGTGCCAGGTCAGCGCCCCTGTTCCCATTGTTTTATCCTGAGAGAAGAGAACGACGCCCCTTTTCACCATTACTTGCTCCTATTCCAGTGGAACTGCCTAATATATGTATACATATAATGTATATTTTGCAAATGTAGATGTGTTTTCCTGCTTTGCTTTATTGTCCTCATTACAGGTGCAGTATCCAGCTGTGCAGGGACCCTCCATGTTGCGCCGAGGACGGGCAACGTTATAGCGTGGGGGTATGTAGTGTCCCACTAGGTATGGGTGGGCACTACACAAGGGTAAATTGGTGTGCGCGTTACTCCTACTCACAAGGAACAGAAATGTCATATTTAATTCTGCATTTAATGTATGTTTTAATGTGTTGTTATATGCAATGTACCCCTGTCTAATGCAGCAGCAGGCCTAGTTGGGTGTAGTTAGACATCCCAGACACTAGAGGGAGATAGGGAGCCCCTAGTATAAATGTCCAGGCCCAGACAGGGGGAGGGGGTGCAGAGCCAGGAGTCTGAGAAGACACAGGTTAAGAAGCCTGCTCCTGACATGCAGCTGGATAGCCCAGGCTGCTAGTGATGTCCAGGAGGCTGTTGAGAAGCTCCAGCTTGCCTGAAGAACAAGAGAGCCTAAGTTAGCTCTGAAGAGATACCCCAGTTGCAGGATTCAACCTCCTGGGAGAAACCGACAGTATCCACCTGATGGGAGGAGGCGTCTCAGGGTAAGCCAAGTGCCCCTGATAGGCAGAGGAACTTAGAAAGCCTTGCAAGCAGTATATTACCTGAGGAAGGAGATAACCAAGGATATAAGCCACCCTTTTAGGCATCCGGGCCTTGGGAGATATCAAGCCAGAGTAGGAGTTCTAGAAAGGACAGTGTCAAAGTGCAACCTGCTGCTGCGTGCTTGTGGAATTTACCCTCAGTGTAACTTGCATGTCTATTGCCTGCCATACTTGTGAATAAGCCCCTTTTGTGGAACTGTAATACTGAAGACTATACTACTCCCTGCTGTACAAAGTTGGATTGTTCAGTAAAGTTTATGTTTGGTTCACTGCATACTTGTGTACCTTCATCTTTCCAACCACCAACCGGCGTGCCACCGTCCAAAGGCACTGGCGTCACGAATACCACAGGGACCTTGCCCCAGGCACACAAAATACCTATAACATCCAGGGCACCTCAACTACCATCAGGCCTGGTCCCTATCTACAGAGCGTGCCCCAGAGGAACTGTGTCTACCTCTCCTTCACTGCCACGCGCCTGCCCAGGGTTCCGCAAATATAGTGAGTACCCTCGATTGCCCATAACTGTGACCTCACTTCGTCTATACCCTGCAGGTCTGGCGTGTTGCAATAGCACCCAGGACATGAGTATATAAACACTCCAAACATTAAAGGAGTGTGAGCCTGGGTGCAGCCAACACTGGGCAGGGACTGCAAAAGGAACGGGGGAAAAAGATTACAATTTAAAGTGCAAGTGCAGTTTATACCTACTGACCCTGGTCTGAAGCAGCCGCCCGACGATCGTTTCGCTGAATTGCTTCCTCTTGGGCGGATACTGCTCTATATTTGTGTATGGGGGGATACTAGTCCCTTATTGGTTTGGAGCTTACTCTGTTTTTATACAAATTATTTGTAACACCGTAGTGTTCCCATTATGTGCTGTCTTTGTATATGTTTTAATTGATATACCATTTAAAGCTCAGCAGTGTGGCTTTTTTTTGTGTGTCTGCCTCTGACAACAGCGATGCCATTTGCAACCTGTGCCAAAAAAAACTGAGTCGTGGGAAGTCCAACACCCACCTCGGTACAACTGCTTTGCGAAGGCACATGATCTCACATCACAAACGCCTAGGGGATCAACACATGATGACGAGTAAAATCAGCACACAAGCTCAAAGCCACCATCCTCCTCCTGGTCCAGCATCTTCAGCCACGTCAACCACTGCTGTCCTCCTTGCCCCCTCTCAACCACCCGCCACTCCGCCTCTCACCTTCAGCAGTTCCTGATCATCTGCCCACAGTCAGGTGTCTGTAAAGGAAATGTTTGAGCGTAAGAAGCCAATGTCACAGAGTCACCCCCTTGCCCGGCGTCTGACAGCTGGCTTGTCTAAACTCTTAGCCCGCCAGCTTTTACCATACAAGCTGGTGGAGTCTGAGGCCTTCAAAAAAATTGTCGCTATTGGGACACCACAATGGAAGGTACCCGGACGAAATTTTTTTTCAAATAAGGCAATCCCAAACCTCTACTCAGTGATTGAACAGGAAGTCATGGCATCTCTGGCATACAGTGTTGGGACAAGGGTCCATCTGACCACTGATACCTGGTCTGCTAAGCACGGTCAGGGCAGGTATATCACCTACACTGCGCATTGGGTCAACCTGCTGACGGCTGCCAAGCATGGAATGCGTGACTCTGCAGCGGAGTTGGTGACACCGCCACGACTTGCAGGCAGGCCTACTGCCACCTCCTCTACTCCTCCTACTCCATCCTCTTCCATAACCTCCTCGGCTGAGTCCTCCTCTGCTGCGGCGTCTGGCTGCACATCAACTGAACCCCCCCAGCTCCCCAGGGGCTATTCCACATCCCGGATATGACAGTGTCACGCCGTCTTGGGGTTGATTTGCCTGAAAGCAGAGAGTCACACCGGACCAGCACTCCTGTCCGCCCTGAACGCACAGGTGGATCAGTGGCTGACCCCGCACCAACTGGAGATCGGCAAAGTGGTGTGTGACAACGGAAGCAATTTGTTGGCGGCATTGAATTTGGGCAAGTTGTCACATGTGCCGTGCATGGCACATGTGTGTAATCTGATCGTACAACGCTTTGTGTCTAAGTACCCAGGCTTACAGGACGTCCTCAAGCAGGCCAGGAAAGTATGTGGCCATTTCAGGCGTTCTTACACGGCCATGGCGCACTTTTCAGATATTCAGCGCCGAAACAACATGCCAGTAAGGCGCTTGATTTGCGACAGCCCGACACGTTGGAATTCAACACTCCTAATGTTCGACCGCCTGCTCTAACAAGAAAAAGCCGTCAACGAGTATTTGTATGACCGGGGTGCTAGGACAGCCTCTGCGGAGCTGGGAATTTTTTTGCCATGTTACTGGACGCTCATGTGCAATGCCTGTAGGATCATGCGTCCTTTTGAGGAGGTGACAAACCTAGTCAGTCGCACCGAAGGCACCATCAGCGACCTCATCCCATTTGTTTTCTTCCTGGAGCATGCCCTGCGAAGAGTGCTGGATCAGGCTGTAGATGAGTGTGAAGAGGAAGAGGAAGAGTTGTGGTCACCATCATCACCACCAGAAACAGCCTTGTCATCATCGCTTCCCGGACCTGCGGCAACGCTGCAAGAGGAGTATGAGGAAGAGGAGTCCGAGGAGGAATGTGGCTTTGAGGAGGAGGAAGACCAACCACAGCAGGCATCCCAGGGTGCTCGTTGTTGTCACCTATCTGGGACCCGTGGTCTTGTACGTGGCTGGGGGAAGAACAGACCATCAATGACATCAGTGAGGAGGAGGAACAGGAAATGAGTAGCTCGGCATCCAACCTTGTGAAAATGGGGTCTTTCATGCTGTCATGTCTGTTGAGGGACCCTCGTATAAAAAGGATGAAGGAGAACGACCTGTACTGGGTGGCCACGCTACTAGACCCCGGTATAAGCAGAAAGTGGCGGAAATGTTACCAAATTACCGGAAGTCAGAAAGGATGCAGCAGTTCAAAACCAAACTAAAAAATATGCTTTACACAGCGTATAAGGGGGATGTCACAGCACAACGGGAATCTAACAGGGGAAGAGGTGAAAGTAATCCTCCTCCTACCACGACCACGGCGGCAAGGACAGGACGCTTTACAGATGTGTTGTTGATGGAGGACATGCAGAGCTTTTTCAGTCCTACACATCGCCACAGCCCTTTGGGATCCAGCCTTAGAGAACGACTTGACCGACAGGTGGCAGACTACCTCGCCTTAACTGCAGATATCGACACTCTGAGGAGCGATGAACCCCATGACTACTGGGTGTGCAGGCTTGACCTGTGGCTTGAGCTATCGCAGTTTGCCAGTTTCTGGCCTGCCCCGCTTCAAGTGTCCTGTCAGAAAGGACCTTCAGTGCAGCAGGAGGCATTGTCACTGACAAAAGAAGTCGCCTCGGTCAAAAAAGTGTTGATTACCTCACCTTCATTAAGATGAATGAGGCATGGATCCCGAAGGGACTGACAGTGGGGGATACGTTTAACTAACAAAAGGCCTGATGACATGCCTTGGCCTCAAAATGGTCCCC
This sequence comes from Bufo gargarizans, assembly GCF_014858855.1. NCBI lineage: Eukaryota > Metazoa > Chordata > Amphibia > Anura > Bufonidae > Bufo > Bufo gargarizans. The sequence goes on from NC_058080.1 coordinate 72,472,241, forward strand.
ACGCTGCTGTATTTAATGTCTGCATACCGGATGACTTTTGTGAATTCTCCGCCACCAACTAGGGTTCAAGCCGCAATGTTTTAGTCACCTTTCTGCCTGGAAAACATCAATTTTTCCGGCCGCTGCTACACCAGCGGCTGCAACAATAACGTTGTTTTTCAGGCATGTGTACATGCCTAATTTTCCTGGCCTCTAGTGCTGCACTGTGGCTGCAAAAACAAAACAAACAAAATAAGGCACATACAAGTGTCAATTCCCCTTCGTGATCGTTACCTTGTTGTGGTGAAGGGGCTTGCGTATCACAATGAAGCGATCATCACCTCTATGAGTGTGTTGGCAATGTTGCCACACCCCAGATGATAAGGCCGTTGCTTCATTATGATATTTTTTTTAAGTTGTATGGGTTTTTAACCCTTTCAGGACCAAGCCATTTTTCACCTTAGGGACCAGGCTATTTTTTGCAAATCTGACCAGTGTCAGTTTATGTGTGAAAAACTTTAAAACGCTTTTACTTATTCAGGCCGTTCTGAGATTGTTTTTTCGTCACATATTGTACTTCATGACACTGGTAAAATATACCAAAAAAATACCTAATTTACCAAAAAGTTTGAAAAATTAGCAAATTTCAAAGTTTCAGTTTCTCTACTTCTGTAATACATAGTAATACCCCAAAAAATTGTGATGACTTTACATTCCCCATATGTCTACTTCATGTTTGGATCATTTTGAGAATTACATTTAATTTTTTGGGGGACGTTATAAGGCCATTTTTTAAGGACCAGTTCAGGTCTGAAGTCACTTTGTGAGGCTTACATAATTAAAAAACACCCAAAAATGACCCCATTTTGAAAACTACACCCCTCAAGGTATTCAAAACTGATTTTACAAACTTTGTTAACTCTTTAGGTGTTCCACAAGAGTTATTGGCAAATGGAGATGAAATTTCAGAATTTCAATTTTTTTGCAAATTTTCAATGGGGTCACTTTTTGGAGTTTCTACTCTAGGGGTGCATCAGGGGGGGCTTCAAATGGGACATAGTGTCAAAAAAACAGTCCAGCAAAAACTGCCTTCCAAAAACCATATGGCACTCCTTTCCTTCTGCGCCCTGCCGTGTGGCCATACAGCAGTTTATGACCAAATATGGAGCATTTATACAAACTACAGAATCAGGCCAATAAATATTGAGTTTTATTTGGCTGTTAACCCTTGCTTTGTTACGGGAAAAAATGGATTAAAATTGAAAATTTGCCCAAAAATTGCTGTTTTGGCACTGTTTTAATTTTTTATTATTTACAACGTTCATCTGACAGGTTAGATCATGTGCTATTTTTATAGATCAGGTTCTTACGGACGTGGCAATACCTAATATGTCTACCTTTTTTTAATTTATCTAGGTTTTACACAATAATATCATGTTTGAAACAAAAAAAAATCATGTTTTAGTGTCTCCATAGTCTGAGAGCCATAGTTTTTTCCAGTTTTTAGGCGATTGTCTCAGGTTGGGTATCATTTTTGCGGGATGAGATGACAGTTAGATTGGTACTATTTTGGGGTGCATATGACTTTTTGATCACTTGCTATTACACTTTTTGTGATGTAAGGTAACAAAAAAAATTGCTTTTTTGACAACGTTTTTATTTAAAAAAAATTTACAGTGTTCACCTGAGGGGTTAGGTCATGTGGTATTTTTATAGAGCAGGTTCTTACAGACGTAACAATACCTAATATGTCTACCTTTTTTTAATTTATCTAGGTTTTACACAATAATATCATTTTTGAAACAAAAAAAATCATGTTTTAGTGTCTCCATAGTCAGAGAGACATAGTTTTTTTCTGTTTTTAGGCAATTGTCTCATGTAGGGGCTCATTTTTTGCGGGATGAGGTGACGGTCTGATTGGCACTATTTTGGCGTACATACTTTTTTGATCACTTTTATTACCTTTTTTGGGAAGTAAGGTGGGCAAAATTTATATTTCCTCATAGTTTTAATTTTTTTATTCCTATGGCGTTTACCGTGCGGGGAAAGTAACATGATTGTTTTATAGATCAGGTCGTTACGGATGCGGCGATACCTAATATGTGTAGTGTATTTTAATTTTTTATGTTTATTCAGTGATAAATGTTTTTTTTTTCTTTGCTTTCTTCACTTTTTTTTAACTTTTTTTTGACCCAGACCCACTTGGTTCTTGAAGATCCAGTGGGTCTGATGTCTGTATAATACAGTGCAGTACACTATATAGGGTATTGTACTGTATTTTACTTACACTTTGTCTGAACAGATCTATGCCTTTAGCACAGATCTGTTCAGCACCATGGACAGCAGGATGCCTGAGAAAGCGTCCTGTTGCCATGGGAACCTTCCCCGTCTGCCACAACTGAGCAGACGGGGAAGGGGAAGGAGGGGGGCTGCCTGGGGGCTCCCTCCCTCTGCCATCGGGGGGCTGCAAAGGTACAGCAGCCCCCTGACGAGAGAGGGATGGAGCTCCCTGACTGTTAACCTTTTCCATACAGCGGTCCGTATGGACCGCGGTATGGAAAGGGTTAAACGGCTGACATCGCAGCACAGATGTCAGCCGTTTATACCAGGGTGCCAGCAATGTGCTGACACCCTGGTATACCCACTGGCCACCAATGATTATTCAAAGGGAGGCGGGCGGGGGACCGCAGGGATCAGAAACTACAGAAAGCGCTGCAAACCGCAGGTCTGAATTGACCTGCGGTTTGCAGCGATCGCCGATACGGGGCGGTCACAGGACCCCCCTCGGCATTGACCCTGGGTGCCTGGCTGTGTGTAACACCCGGCACTCAGCGCTGTCACCATGTCTGCAGACATAGTGACAGTTTAATGCCATGACGTGTATACTCGTAATGGAGCGCTAAGTAGCAGTGCTCCATGACGAGTATACTCATCATAGGTCGGGAAGGGGTTAATACATAAAATTAAAAAAATCATAATAAAGTCTCTTAATAGTTTGTTAGAAATAATGCAGACAATTTAAAAAATCCCGATCAATTCTAATACAAAGCAAGTACAAAGCTCAGAACTAAATTATTGCAGGATGTCGTTAATGACACCACTCATATAGGGTGTCACAGCACATTGCTCCGTGCACGCGCAGTGCCCCAACTTGGGAGTAAGAGGACCGACCAAGCTGCTTTTTCCATCTCCCGGTTCCTAAAATCAATTCAGTTTGGTGTATCAGAGTTTGGTCTGTCACTGTGAAGGCAGTCGAAGGTACCCGGCCTAAATTTTTTTTCACAAAAGGCAATCCCTGATATGGGACGTAACAGGGATTGAACTGATAGGAATAGTACTACAGAAAATACCACTCATATCGGGTGTGACAGTAAATTGCACGGCGCAGACGCAGTGACCGTAGCGTGGACTCAAACAAAGGGGACGGAGCCAGCGTTTTTTTAACCATCTCCCCGTTCGAAAAATCAATTTAATAAATGGACCCCAGATTGGGGACGTCACGTAACAGGGATTAAACTGATGAGAATAGTACTACAGAAAACACAGCTCATATCGGGTGTGACAGTAAATTGCACGGCGCAGACGCAGTGACCGTGGATTCAAACAAAGGGGAGGGAGCCAGCGTTTTTTTAACCATCTCCCCGTTTGAAAAATCAATTAAATTCACCTTTCGGGGACCCTTGGTGCTGTACGTGGCTGGGTGGAGGAAGAAACCTTCAATGACATCAACGGGACATGGCTAGCTTGGTATCCAACCTTGTGCAAATGGGGAGTTTGCGGTTGTGCAAATGGACTGTTTGCGGTTGTTTGCGATGCGTTAAAAGGGGAGTTTGGTCTGTCAATGTCTGTGAAGCGGGCGTAACCCTTACACTACCTGATCGATACAACATCATACCTGATCGTATACACACACTGGATGTTTTAAACCACGTTGTTCAAAAAAATTTAGGATTGTTAGGTGATTTATGCCCTTTATGGATTAAAATCCAACTCTGCGTCAACTACGTAATTTTCCATGGGAGTTTTGCCATGGATCCCCCTCCGGCATGCCACAGTCCAGGTGTTAGTCCCCTTGAAACAACTTTTCCATCACTACTGTGGCCAGAAAGAGTCCCTGTGGGTTTTAAAATTCGCCTGCCTATTGAAGTCAATGGCGGTTCGCCCGTTCGCGAACATTTGCAGAAATTTGCGTTCGCCGTCCGCGAACGGAAAATTTTATGTTCGCGACATCTCTAATTGTAGAGGGCTGTAATGCACATATATGTAAGGACACATGGATCTGCCTATATAAAGAAGTAAGACCCCCATTATTGCATACAGTCATTTATGCATGTGAACATCAAGCGTAGCCCTTGAATTGTATGGCAATAATTAAGACTACAGAGGTCAGCGGTGCCAGAAATGTTGTAACAACCATATATGATGTGTCTATGCACCACACCATGCAGTAAAGGAGCCCGGATTGTGGGGGTCTACAATGAAGAGGTCTGGGTGCACTAGTGACTTTAATACAAATGCTTCTCACAACATGGTACGAGGTTGATAAAGACACTGTTTCCTGAGGGCCCCAGGAGTCAGACCCCCAGTGATCAGATGTAGCATCAATACTCATGGTGCAAAGCCTTCACTCATTTAGGGATAATTGGGGTACACAATGGCAGAAATGCAGTATCCAGTATACGTGGTGCTGGTACACTGGTCAATCCACTGAACCCTAGGCACTATATAAGGTTCTATCAGTCGCTGAGTACACTCAGAAGAGGTTTATCTGTATAAATAGGACACTACATTCTGCTTAAGCTGAAAGTTCTGAAGAGCAAAAATAAAAAAAAGTCACCTTCCCTGAGGAAGGTCCAAGCCACTACCTCCGTAACTGCTGGATCCTAGACCATAATGCAAAATCTGTACCAGAGCTCCTAATATCCATGTTGTATCTATGCCCCTGAGACACCAGAAGGTCAAACTTCTCATAGGAAAGTCAACCCCATCCCCAATCACCCCATGATAAAACATCCCAACTACTGGTTCATAACTCAATAAGAACAGGGAACCATTGGAAGGTTGTCTTGGGATTGGTCGGACAGATGGGATATTGTACTAAAAGGTAGTTACTGCCATATCATTACCCACATAACAAGTTTATTGCAAGTAAAATGAAAAGCAATCATGTGTTCCCTCCCCTTCCAACGTATTGAGATAATAGGCACTCAGACCACCCATGAAGACCATGAAGGTGCTGGTGAAGACATTCAAAGAGTAAAATAAAGCACTGTCACTTTAACATGAAGACCCTCATAGATGTTCTCAAGAGGATCCTCACAGATGTTCTCCTAAAGGCTCCAATAGAGGTTCTCCTGGAGAGCTTGGAGCTGTTATCCTGAAGACCTTAATAGATGTTCTTTTAAAGACCCTCACATATCTTATCCTGAAGACCTTGGAAATGTTCTCCAGAACACTATAGTAGATGTTCTCTTGAAGACCTTTTAAGATTGTCTCTAGAAGACCTTCATAGATTTTCTCCTGAACACCTTGGAAATACTTTCCAGAAGAACCTCGTAGATGTTTTCCTGAAGAAACTCATAGACCCGCCAGGCCGTTTAGAGGCCTCGTTTATTGGTTGTGGCAGTACATTTCAGCAATACCTGTATGTAAACATGTCCTTTAAAGAGTGACAACCGCTATCTGTGCCACAACCTCAAGTCTCAAGATTTTTCTTCTCCCTGCAGCCTCGCAGGTCTTTTCTTGAGAACTGACTAGTGGTTGGTCAACGAACCGGCAGGGCAGAAGCGCTGAGACTGAAAGCAGCAAAATGTCAATGTGACTTTTTTAGAAAAAATAATTGAGGACACGTCTTCACTTGATGGACCTCGCTGCTTGTGAGATTTCCTCTGGTGACTCCACAGTTCATGAGTGGGCAATGTATGTCCAGCTGGATGATGAGGAGGACGGTTAGACACTGCTGCCCATGGTCACACCACTGCTCAGACTGTTGGCCGGGAACTTGATGGGTTTCATGCTGCTGTCACGTTGACTGTGTACATGTTCCAGCCGCCATCGCTCCCATCTCCTCTGGAACTCAGCCTGGACCTGGGGAGGAGAGCATGAGATCTGACATGTACAGATGTGTGTGGGAAGCAGGGACACACACACACACACACACACTCATTAGACAGTTATATCTGACGCTATCATGCCACTTGGGGGTACAGGATAATGACACTGATATTTGGGGTACAGGATAATGACACTGACACTGGGGGTACAGGATAATGACACTGACACTGGGGGTACAGGATAATGACACTGACACTGGGGGTACAGGATAATGACACTGACACTGGGGGTACAGGATAATGACACTGACACTGGGGGTACAGGATAATGACACTGACACTGGGGGTACAGGATAATGACACTGACACTGGGGGTACAGGATAATGACACTGACACTGGGGGTACAGGATAATGACACTGACACTGGGGTACAGGATAATGACACTGACACTGGGGGTACAGGATAATGACACTGACACTGGGGTACAGGATAATGACACTGACACTGGGGGTACAGGATAATGACACTGACACTGGGGGTACAGGATAATGACACTGACACTGGGGGTACAGGATAATGACACTGACACTGGGGGTACAGGATAATGACGCTGACACTCGGGGTACAGGATAATGACGCTGACACTCGGGGTACAGGATAATGACACTGACACTCGGGGTACAGGATAATGACACTGACACTCGGGGTACAGGATAATGTCACTGACACTTGGGGTACAGGATAATGACACTGGAATTTGGTGTACAGGATAATGTCACTGACACTTGGGGTACAGGATAATGACACTGACACTCGGGGTACAGGATAATGACACTGACACTGGGGGTACAGGATAATGACAATGACACTGGGGGTACAGGATACTGACACTGGGGGTACAGGATAATGACACTGACACTCGGGGTACAGGATAATGACACTCGGGGTACAGGATAATGACACTCGGGGTACAGGATAATGACACTCGGGGTACAGGATAATGACACTGACACTCGAGGTACAGGATAATGACTCTGACACTTGGGGTACAGGATAATGACTCTGACACTTGGGGTACAGGATAATGACTCTGACACTTGGGGTACAGGATAATGACACTGACACTCGGGGTACAGGATAATGACACTGACACTCGGGGTACAGGATAATGACACTGACACTCGGGGTACAGGATAATGACACTGACACTTGGGGTACAGGATATTGACACTGGAATTTGGTGTACAGGATAATGACACTGACACTCGGGGTACAGGATAATGTCACTGACACTTGGGGTACAGGATAATGACACTGACACTGGGGGTACAGGATAATGACAATGACACTGGGGGTACAGGATAATGACAATGACACTGGGGGTACAGGATACTGACACTGGGGGTACAGGATAATGACACTGACACTCGGGGTACAGGATAATGACACTCGGGGTACAGGATAATGACACTGACACTCGAGGTACAGGATAATGACACTGACACTTGAGGTACAGGATAATGACACTGACACTTGAGGTACAGGATAATGACACTGACACTTGGGGTACAGGATAATGACACTGACACTTGGGGTACAGGATAATGACACTGACACTTGGGGTACAGGATAATGACACTGACACTTGGGGTACAGGATAATGACACTGACACTTGGGGTACAGGATAATGACACTGACACTTGAGGTACAGGATAATGACACTGACACTTGAGGTGCAGGATAATGACACTGACACTTGAGGTACAGGATAATGACACTGACACTTGGGGTACAGGATAATGACACTGGCACTCGGGGTACAGGATAATGACACTGGCACTCGGGGTCCAGGATAATGACACTGGCACTCGGGGTACAGGATAATGACACTGACACTCGAGGTACAGGATAATGACACTGACACTCGAGGTACAGGATAATGACACTGACACTCGGGGTACAGAATAATGACACTGACACTCGGGGTACAGAATAATGACACTGACACTGGGGGTACAGGATAATGACACTGACACTGGGGGTACAGGATAATGACACTGACACTGGGGGTACAGGATAATGACACTGACACTGGGGGTACAGGATAATGACACTGACACTGGGGGTACAGGATAATGACACTGACACTGGGGGTACAGGATAATGACACTGACACTGGGGGTACAGGATAATGACACTGACACTGGGGGTACAGGATAATGACACTGATACTGGGGGTACAGGATAATGACACTGACACTCGGGGTACAGGATAATGACACTGACACTCGGGGTACAGGATAATGACACTGACACTCGGGGTACAGGATAATGACACTGACACTTGGGGTACAGGATAATGACACTGGAATTTGGTGTACAGGATAATGACACTGACACTCGGGGTACAGGATAATGTCACTGACACTTGGGGTACAGGATAATGACACTGACACTGGGGGTACAGGATAATGACAATGACACTGGGGGTACAGGATAATGACAATGACACTGGGGGTACAGGATACTGACACTGGGGGTACAGGATAATGACACTGACACTCGGGGTACAGGATAATGACACTCGGGGTACAGGATAATGACACTGACACTCGAGGTACAGGATAATGACACTGACACTTGGGGTACAGGATAATGACACTGACACTTGAGGTACAGGATAATGACACTGACACTTGAGGTACAGGATAATGACACTGACACTTGGGGTACAGGATAATGACACTGACACTTGGGGTACAGGATAATGACACTGGCACTCGGGGTACAGGATAATGACACTGGCACTCGGGGTACAGGATAATGACACTGACACTTGAGGTACAGGATAATGACACTGACACTTGAGGTACAGGATAATGACACTGACACTTGGGGTACAGGATAATGACACTGGGGGTACAGGATAATGACACTGACACTGGGGGTACAGGATAATGACACTGACACTCGGGGTACAGGATAATGGCACTGACACTGGGGGTACAGGATAATGACACTGACACTCGGGGTACAGGATAATGACACTGACACTCGGGGTACAGGATAATGACACTGACACTCGGGGTACAGGATAATGACACTGACACTCGGGCTACAGGATAATGACACTGACACTCGGGCTACAGGATAATGACACTGACACTCGGGGTAAAGGATAATGACACTGACACTCGGGGTACAGGATAATGACACTGACACTGGGGTACAGGATAATGACACTGACACTCGGGGTACAGGATAATGACACTGACACTCGGGGTACAGGATAATGACACTGACACTCGGGGTACAGGATAATGACACTGACACTCGGGGTACAGGATAATGACGCTGACACTTGGGGTACAGGATAATGACACTGACACTTGGGGTACAGGATAATGACACTGACACTCGGGGTACAGGATAATGACACTGACACTTGGGGTACGGGATAATGACACTGACACTCGGGGTACAGGATAATGACACTGACACTCGGGGTACAGGATAATGACTGATTATTTTGTGTAGTGTCTGGTTCAGCTCTGCTGCGTCTTACCTCGTTGTTGATGAAGCAGTACAGTACAGCCACCATCAGACCCTGGAACACAGAGAGAGTGATTAGAGCAGCTGAGAACCTCTGAGGATCCTGGACTCCAGACTGATACATTGTAGCAAACTATCAGAACAGGAGGTTTGTGCTGTTGGATACAACTGTAGCAAACCCAGAGCTGACACCGCCATTCCGTGGCTTCTTATTGTGCACATTGATACATGCAGAACACTTTATTGAGAATAGATTCTAATTTCAGTTGTGCCAAATGACAAACTCAGCTGTGCTGCACATGTACATATTTCCCCATCTCGTCACCGCCTTATAGGTGATATTATTATACCGCCCCCTACAGGAATGTGGGAAAATGGCGTCTCTCACCTGGAAGGAGCTGAAGGAGAGTTCAAAGAACAGCTTGATGTACCGTAAGGACCCTTTGGCGTGTTCATCAGTGATGAAGGCGAAGATGATCTCGTGCGTCCCCAGGAGCGGGATCAGCGTCAGCGTGGATTTTGCGAGTCTGAGGAGACACAGGAATGGATATGGCGGTGTGTATATATATATATGACACCACCATTCAGTCTGCGGAAACACGTAATAATACAGCACAGCGGAGCATGCTCTACAGTCACTGAACCTGCAGGGGGCAGCAGTGAGAGGAGAGATCCTGGCTGTCAGAAAACCAGCAGAATTATGAATGCAGCTCTGGATGACAAGATCACTACCATCTCTAATTAAAGGGGGTGCAGACCCTTCGGTGAAGGTCACAGATTTCTAATTCCTAAAAAATTCCCCGGAGAATGTCAAATGTGATTTCTGCCATTTGTTATCATGATGACAACCACTGATGCCCCTCATTATATTCCACATTGTCACCTGCAGATCCTCAGTGACATCTACAGGTCCTTCTAAAAAAATTAGCATATTGTGATAAAGTTCATTATTTTCTGTAATGTGCTGATAAACATTAGACTTTCATATATTTTAGATTCATTACACACAACTGAAGTAGCTCAAGCCTTTTATTGTTTTAATATTGATGATTTTGGCCACAGCTCATAAAAACCCAAATTTCCTATCTCAAAAAATTAGCATATTTCATCCGACCAATAAAAGAAAAGTGTTTTTAATACAAAAAAAGTCAACCTTCAAATAATTATGTTCAGTTCTGCACTCAATACTTGGTCGGGAATCCTTTTGCAGAAATCACTGCTTCAATGCGGCGTGGCATGGAGGCAATCAGCCTGTGGCACTGCTGAGGTGTTATGGAGGCCCAGGAGGCTTCAATGCGGCGTGGCATGGAGGCAATCAGCCTGTGGCACTGCTGAGGTGTTATGGAGGCCCAGGATGCTTCAATGCGGCGTGGCATGGAGGCAATCAGCCTGTGGCACTGCTGAGGTGTTATGGAGGCCCAGGAGGCTTCACTGCGGCGTGGCATGGAGGCAATCAGCCTGTGGCACTGCTGAGGTGTTATGGAGGCCCAGGAGGCTTCAATGCGGCGTGGCATGGAGGCATCAGCCTGTGGCACTGCTGAGGTGTTATGGAGGCCCAGGATGCTTCAATGCGGCGTGGCATGGAGGCAATCAGCCTGTGGCACTGCTGAGGTGTTATGGAGGCCCAGGAGGCTTCAATGCGGCGTGGCATGGAGGCCATCAGCCTGTGGCACTGCTGAGGTGTTATGGAAGCCCAGGAGGCTTCACTGCGGCGTGGCATGGAGGCCATCAGCCTGTGGCACTGCTGAGGTGTTATGGAGGCCCAGGAGGCTTCAATGCGGCGTGGCATGGAGGCCATCAGCCTGTGGCACTGCTGAGGTGTTATGGAGGCCCAGGAGGCTTCACTGCGGCGTGGCATGGAGGCAATCAGCCTGTGGCACTGCTGAGGTGTTATGGAGGCCCAGGATGCTTCGATAGCGGCCTTAAGCTCATCCAGAGTGTTGGGTCTTGCGTCTCTCAACTTTCTCTTCCCAATATCCCACAGATTCTCTATGGGGTTCAGGTCAGGAGAGTTGGCAGGCCAGTTGAGCACAGTAATACCATGGTCAGTAAACCATTTACCAGTGGTGTTGGCGCTGTGAGCAGGTGCCAGGTCGTGCTGAAAAATGACATCTTCATCTCCATGAAGCTTTTCAGCAGATGGAAGCATGAAGTGCTCCAAAATCTCCTGATAGCGGCTGCATTGACCCTGCCCTTGATAAAACACAGTGGACCAACACCAGCAGCTGACATGGCGCCCAGACCATCACTGACTGTGGGGACTTGCCACTGGACTTCAGGCATTTTGGCATTTCCCTCTCCCCAGTCTTCCTCCAGACTCTGGCACCTTGATTTCCGAATGACATGCAACAGTCCAGTGCTGCTTCTCTGTAGCCCAGGTCAGGCGCTTCTGCCGCTGTTTCTGGGGAATGCGGCACCTGTAGCCCATTTCCTGCACACGCCTGTACACGGGGGCTCTGGATGTTTCTACTCCAGACTCAGTCCACTGCTTCCGCAGGTCCCCCAAGGTCTGGAATCGGTCCTTCTCCACAATCTTCCTCAGGGTCCGGTCACCTCTTCTCGTTGTGCAGCGTTTTCGGCCTCACTTTTTCCTTCCCACAGACTTCCCACTGAGGTGCCTTGATACAGCACTCTGGGAACAGCCTATTCCTTCAGACATGTCTTTCTGTGTCTTACCCTCCTGCTTGAGGGTGTCAATGATGGCCTTCTGGACAGCAGTCAGGGCGGCAGTCTTACCCATGATTGCGGTTTGGAGTAATGAACCAGGCTGGGAGTTTGTAAAAGCCTCAGGAATCTTTTGCAGGTGTTTAGAGGTAATTAGTTGATTCAGATGATTAGGTTAATAGCTCGTTTAGAGAACCTTTTCATGATATGCTAATTTTTTTAGATAGGAATTTTGGGTTTTCATGAGCTGTGGCCAAAATCATCAATATTAAAACAATAAAAGGCTTGAACTACTTCAGTTGTGTGTAATGAATCTAAAATATATGAAAGTCTAATGTTTATCAGCACATTACAGAAAATAAAGAACTTTATCACAATATGCTAATTTTTTTAGAAGGACCTGTATATCCACAGTCACATCCTCTCCTCTTGTTCTCTCTGCCTAGAAGAGCTGTAGGATATCTGTGGTTCACAGGATCGTGGCAGGACACGGAATGAAACCATCGCAAATGAGAAGCTGCAAAATAATGTAACTAAGCCAATAACGCGAAGGTTTTATCGCCCCCTGGAGGGAAAGAAATGAGAAAAATCTAAAACTGCTAAAAACCTGGAATGACAGAAGGAGCAGGGTCCCAGCAGCACAGAGGATTTCAGGAGTGTGCTGATCTTGTGGAGGTCACAGGGTGAGAGTTACATAGTGAAAGGAGCAGGGTCCTCCCAGCAGCACAGAGGATTTCAGGAGAGGAGTGAGCTGATCGTGTGGAGGTCACAGGCTGAGAGTTACATAGTGGAAGGAGCAGGGTCCTCCCAGCAGCACAGAGGATTTCAGGAGATGAGTGCGCTGATCGTGTGGAGGTCACAGGCTGAGAGTTACATAGTGGAAGGAGCAGGGTCCTCACAGCAGCACAGAGGATTTTTAGGAGAGGAGTGTGCTGATCAAGTAGAGGTCACAGGGTGAAAGTTACAGTGGTAGGAGCAGGGCCCTCACAGCAGCACAGAGGATTTCAGGAGAGGAGTGCGCTGATCATGTGGAGGTCACAGGCTGAGAGTAACATAGTGGAAGGAGCGGGGGTCCCAGAAGCACAGAGGATTTCAGGAGAGGAGTGTGCTGATCTTGTGGAGATCACAGAATGAGGGTTACATAGTGGAAAGAGCAGGGTCCCCAGCAGCACAGAGGATTTCAGGAGTGGAGTGTGCTGATCAAGTGGAGGTCTTAGGCTGAGAGTTACATAGTGGAAGGAGCAGGGTCCCCAGCAGCACAGAGGATTTCAGGAGAGGAGTGCGCTCTCGCACAGGTGGGTAGGTTGCAGGTGATGATTCGCCGTCTCTTCAGATATTCATTGTTTCGTGCTGGAACTAATTCCTTGTAATTTCTATCTATTTCTATCATTCCTGCGCCTCCGTTAATGAGGACTATAACCCCCTCCATCCTGGGAGAGTCTTTATGCTAAGGTGAAAACCAGAAAAGCCAAATGCCTCAGAGAACCGCAGTAATATGCACCTCCAAGAATTATAAAAACAATCAAGCGATTTTTTTGGACAACACAAATATTCAGACATTTAAAGGGGTATTTCCACTTCATTAAATAGGGTTACATTAAATCATTGCCCCCCACTGAACATTTCTTATTATACATGTAATTAAAAAAAAACATACCATTCGGCATAAAAATGCTCCTTTCACTCCCCTGTGTTTATGCTGGTATCCCATGGATACGGCCACATACTTGCGGGGCTTGTATGGGCCGCGCCTGCGCACAATGTCCTACCTTCTCCCCAGCCGGCCGCTCAAGAACGCGCACGCTGGCTGAGGCCGCGCATGCCCAAAGAGATCCTGCAGATGCTCCCCTATTAGTCCCAGGCCGACTCCTTCTGGGCACCAGAGAGCACGGCGTCCTCGGTTGCTATGACGCCGTGCGCTCCCTCCTGCTGCCGAAATACAGTGATACTCTCTTATAGATCATAGCAGTGTATTACTGTTTCCCGGCAGCAGGAGGGAGCGCACGGCGTCATAGCAACCGAGGAGGCCGTGTGCTCCGGCGCCCAGAAGGAGTCCAGGCGGCAATCCACAGCTGCCCCCCACCCCATAAGAGCCATCCACAGATGCCCCCCATAAGTACCATCCACAGATGCCCCCCATAAGTGCCATCCACAGATGCCCCCCCATAAGTGCCATCCACAGATGCCCCCCCATAAGTGCCATCCACAGATGCCCCCCCATAAGTGCCATCCACAGATGCCCCCCCATAAGTGCCATCCACAGATGCCCCCCCATAAGTGCCATCCACAGATGCCCCCCCATAAGTGCCATCCACAAATGGGCCCCCCCATAAGTTCCATTCACAAATGCCCCCCCACCCCATAAGTGCCATCCACAGATGCCCCCCCATAAGTGCCATCCACAAATGCCCCCACATAAGTGCCATCCACAGATGCCCCCCATAAGTGCCATCCACAGATGCCCCCCAATAAGTGCCATCCGCAGATGCCCCCCAATAAGTGCCATCCGCAGATGCCCCCCCCATAAGTGCCATCCGCAGATGCCCCCCCATAAGTGCCATCCGCAGATGCCCCCCCATAAGTGCCATCCGCAGATGCCCCCCCCATAAGTGCCATCCGCAGATGCCCCCCCCATAAGTGCCATCCGCAGATGCCCCCCCCATAAGTGCCATCCACAGATGCCCCCCCCATAAGTGCCATCCACAGATGCCCCCCCCATAAGTGCCATCCACAGATGCCCCCCCATAAGTGCCATCCGCAGATGCCCCACCATAAGTCCCATCCACAGATGCCCCCCCATAAGTGCCATCCACAGATGCCCCCCCATAAGCTGGGTAATAAGTCAGTGATAATACCAGACACCGGGAAAGCTGGGTAATAAGTCTGTGAATATATCTATCTATATCTGTCACGGCTGAGGATGGGGGAAACCCTCAGCCGTGAGATGCCAGGTGTTATAGTGGCTACTCGGCCATGAGGCCACAGGATAGGGAGCAGGTCACCTCCTCACGCATCCCTACCCTGACCCTAACTCCTAACCTGCATGGGCCAACCTTTAGGGTAGGAGGGCCCATGCGCAGGAACCTCGGAGCCCTATCTTACCCTCCGCAGATCCCTGAGCTAGGAGCTGGGTAAGACGACCTACTCCTCCTTGACACGGAGGAGCAGGAGCCTCAATGGCCAAGCTGTTGGGAAAAAGGGGGACAGAAACAGCAACACGGAAATGGCAGGCGAACAACAAGTTCACCAACCTGCCACAGCCCTGCTGACTGGATCCCTAAACAGACAAGGATCCAGAACCGTATGCTGCACAAACACATGTGAAAGTCCCAACAGACAAACTAGCTACAACACACACAGAAAGACATAGGCATACATAAATCTTATGACCACAGTGGTGGCTCTCACAGGCAGATGGAAAAACACAGGCGGCTGCTCCAGCTAGCAAGGCTGCAGCAACCTACTGAGCCCTGCCACAGAGAGAGGTTATATAGGCCCAAAGGCCACACCCACCGGTCAACCACACCCAGTGACATCATTCTCACACACACTGGGAAGGGAGTTAACCCTACAAACACCACAGAAGGGAAACTCCAAACATACAGGGGAAGTGACCAAACTAAGATCACCCTGTGGCTGTTGCCGCTGGCAACGACACGGGTGGCAGCCGTCCTGGGAGACAGCCCGAAGGCCGAGACAGTGCCACCACATGTACATTACCAAACGTTGCCACGGGCAGCCACAGTGAAAGGACGATGTCCGTGCGCACCAAACATACTACAGTGCACACCAGACATACAAACAAAGTGCATCCACACACGCACACAACTCCCCGGAAACCGCACACAAAGCTGTTGTCCGCGGCAACCGCACTGAGGCCAAACACATCATGCCTCAGCTGCGGTTGACACAACAACCAAAACCGCGGGCAACTGTATGCGGAACTGTATGCGGCTCCCAAGGAGTCACGACCATAACCGTGGCCGTGACAATATCTAGCACAGATCATATGGCTACTAGCTAACATGCATTTGGGCTGTAGTGATTTATTGTTTTTGCTGCACAGAATGGGTTTGTAACACAGGTTTTATGTGTAAGTGTATTAGAATGCAGGACAGCCACAAGTTACTACATTAGTTCACTAGCATTGGTCAGTGGTCACTGAGTGATTCCCCAGCAGGGGGATGGGCTTTACATACTCTGCAGGCTGCCAGACTGATGACTCATCCACATGAACCAGCAGCAAGGACTGAGCTCTGAGGGTGAGTCATGAGGAGGCGTGGCCTTCACTCCACTGCCTGAGCCAAACCAGGAAGTTATCAGCACATCCACTGCTGGGAAGATTCAAAAAGCAAGATGGGAATATTTCTTTAACAATTGTATATAATAAACCTCGTGCTGGTGAATATAAAACCAGAAACAAATTCATGGCCGACCAAAGTCCATATATAAGGAAGCATGTGTAGTCCGGGGTAGAATACAGTACAATACAGCAGAAGGCAAAAACAAAGATAATCAATCAATAATAATGTAGCATCAAAGAATGAAAAATAATACCTGACCAAAGAATGAAGGACAGCAGCAAAAAGGCCCGGACTAGTAGGTGAGGCTATGTTTGGAAAAAAGAAAACGCCCCGCGCGTATCGCCGGTAAAGTGCAGCTTCCTCAGGGGTAAAACTCTGCATGTAGCAGTGTCCCATATATACCTGTATGATTAATGCTAAATGATAATAATATAATAGTCACCTGTGTAACTTTACAGTGAAGAGAGTAAGGGAGTGCTCGTGGCGTCCCAGGAATCGAGCCGCGCATGCGCAAAATGGCCGCGGACCGGAAGTGTCATGAAGCAAGTGATCAAAGTAGGAAACGTGCGTATCCAAGGTGGAACGAATAATGCGCTTCAAGTAAGACAAATATAGAGAACAATAAAGAAATGTGTCAGTAATACCACATTTCTTGGATTGTCACCAATGGTTTAAAAGTCTCTGGAGTTGGATGGGAACGTAGTAACCTGAGGGGGACGTCCACTACCCGCAGCTCCTCGTCTCCAATCCAGATGGATTGTTGACCTTGACTGATTCGCACCAAATGGGATGAATGAAGAATTCACCTTTGTTGGTTTTTATGGGTAATTATGTTTCTTGCACATTTTCAGACATTTTTTCATCACAACAGAATATAAGACACATTTTTATAATTTTTTTATATTTATTAGATACATACAGTATATACACACATACATGCAATCACACATTCTTACACATTTTATACACTATTTCACCTTTTTTCTTTAAATTAATTTTTAATAATAAATTTTTATTTATTTATTTATAGCTTTATGCACAGATGCGCGGCTTTGCACCTTCATGAATGTCCCTCTATCATGGACTGAATGAAGCCTCATCGGCAAACCTTATCTTCTGGTACTTTGTTCTCCTCTATTCATTGTTCCATGTTATGCTATTATATCATAAGCCCCATTACTATTACATTGTATGTATTCTTTATATATTCTTTTGAATTTTCTTTTTCGTGTTTCTTCTTTTAAGTTTTTTCTTCCTTTTTGGCTCTTTTCCTTTCCCTTTTCATGGTGTTTGCTCCTGGCGTCCCAGGCCCCGTGCTGCATTCTATTGTCTTTACGTTTTTTTATTAGTAGGGTGATTTATAAATCAAAAGTTATAATTATTATTAAGAATTCTTTCTTTTTAAAATATTTATTGGTCAATAAATTAAAACATATATTTTATAATTATGAATTATAATCATAGTATATTTATATCACACTATCATGTTACATGATTATTCATTTATGTCGGTCTGATTGATACAGTCACGATCATCCTCCTCTTTTTAGGTCTTTGTATTTTTGGTTATTCGCAGTGCGTTTGTGTTTTATGTTTAGCGCATGCGCCATATTCCTGGACAATAATTGTCTTTATCATTGAATAATCATTATTATGGATTCACTTATGGAATTACCATTGTCACTGACTCAATCATATTATAATCATGTTATGTCGATCGGACACAAGTTCATGATTTGGTTCGTTCAGCTTAGTTCGGGACGTTTTTCCTGATTTCACCAGAGGTTCGCGTCCACGTCTGACCTTCTATGTGGTATTATTGACACATTTCTTTATTGTTCTCTATATTTGTCTTACTTGAAGCGCATTATTCGTTCCACCTTGGATACGCACGTTTCCTACTTTGATCACTTGCTTCATGACACTTCCGGTCCGCGGCCATTTTGCGCATGCGCGGCTCGATTCCTGGGACGCCACGAGCACTCCCTTACTCTCTTCACTGTAAAGTTACACAGGTGACTATTATATTATTATCATTTAGCATTAATCATACAGGTATATATGGGACACTGCTACATGCAGAGTTTTACCCCTGAGGAAGCTGCACTTTACCGGCGATACGCGCGGGGCGGTTTCTTTTTTCCAAACATAGCCTCACCTACTAGTCCGGGCCTTTTGGCTGCTGTCCTTCATTCTTTGGTCAGGTATTTTTCATTCTTCGATGCTACATTATTATTGATTATCTTTGTTTTTGCCTTCTGCTGTATTGTACTGTATCCTACCCCGGACTACACGCGTTTCCTTATATATGGACTTTGGTCGGCCATGAATTTACCAGCACGAGGTTTATTATATACAATTGTTAAATGTCTGTATATTTGTGTTGTCCAATAAAATCGCTTGATTGTTTTTATAAATCTTGGATGTGCACATTACTGCGGTTCTCTGAGGCATTTGGCTTTTCTGGTTTTGGGTATTATATTTTGAACCGTTAGTGCCCTCCAGTTTATCTGTGGCGCGCCTCCTGATTTCATTGGTATTAGATTTATGCTAAAGTGCACACTCAGCAGAACGCAGAGACGGCTCAGGATTCAAGGCCGGGACCGCGACGCCATCCTCCTGAATATAAACGGCTGCATTACCGCCATCATTACGACTTTATTTCAGGAGTTTTAGGGAGGTCGCTGTTAATTTGTACAGTGAGATAACTACACCGTTACACTGTGACGAGCTGCAGCAGTCATCAGCTGAGGGCCGGGGTCACTTCATTTGCAGACTCTGTTTTAGCCCATTACGGGACATTGCGGATGGAATGGTGTGTAGCAGCTGGATGTCGTAACAATGTATCATGATTCGTCTGGCTGCGGGTAATAAGGTGACACTCTGCAGCTTCTCCTCTGTAACTTTACAGTGCCTTGAAAAAGTATTCATACCCCCTGGACTTTTCCACATTTTTTTACTTTACACCCACAAATTTTTATGTATTTCACTGTGTTTTTATGTTATAGACCAACACAAAGTACAAGTGTGAAGTCCTGGGGGTGGGTGGGGCTTATGGTTTTTATTTTTTACAGCGCTTACCACATAGGAATTTTTTTATATTTTAATAGTTTGGACTTTTCGGACGTGGCGATATGTTTATAAGAAAATATTAAGATCACACGCCAACATCCTGGCACCATACACTGTGGGCGACCAGGCTTTGGATGTGTGGCTGCTGTGTGGCTCAGCTATAACCAGTGACTCCAGCTTAGCTGCAATGTCTTATGGAGTCTACGGTAGCATGATTCTCTCAGCAAAGGCTCAGCCTGTCTCTTCCCCATGCTTTACACTGCAGCTCTGCTCTCAGACTGGCTGCAGTGCATGAGCTCCATAGGATGTCTGTGCATGGAGAGCTGAAGATTATAAACTGAACGTCCAACGGGGAAAGAAGATGATTGGATAACGGCAGCACAGAGAGGGGAGGGGCCTCAATAAGGGGAGGGGCCTGTATATCAGTAACTGGGCGGATTATACCAATTACATTATTCTAACATTGCTGATAATGGCTGACAGCGTGGGTGGTCAGCCGACTTACCTGCACTTAGTGTCCGTTCTACACATCAGATTTGCCTGCAGTTTTGATATGATGATACAGATTACCCGTATGAATATGACAAAATTCACCTGTGGGCAGAAGAGGGAAGATTCATAATGTATGACAGTCTGTGCCTCGTGCCTCACGCCTCACTCAGGTCAGCACAGGTCTAATCAAGCAGTGGTTGCCCCCCTATTGCAGAACGTGAATCAATACTGGTAAGGGTCTGCACAATAGTCTCCAGTCACCACCAGAGGGCGCTCAGGAGCTTCCAGTATGCATCGAGCTCCTGGGCTCCCTCTAGTGGTGGTTGCCGGTAGTCTAAATTTTATCTCGGAAATCTTTCTCTAAGCAGTGGATGGAGCCCTGACTGCTCTAAGGGTAATCCGTTAACCATTTCACGCCCATTTAGGACAGACATTCACTTTTAATGTTCCATTCACAAGGCTTTCCTATATCTCTACTGATGGATTTCCTCTATTCACTGATTATCTAACTTTAATCCAGAAGTCTGGATCGGAGCTGATAATGAACCTGAAGTTCTTGTCACTGACGACTCACCCCGATGGCGATGAGGATAGGCAGGCGGATGATGAGCCAGTAGTTCATATTGTAATTCCGAGTCCAGCAGCTGCAGAGAAGACACAATGATTGATTACTCCGCGTTTAAACCCCTAATTCTGACAAATGTCCCTGTTTACGTGATGATTTAGTAAGATCTGAACGCGTTTTGGCCCGACACTGGCGTTCATCCATCTGCAGTGATTTGTGCGCTGTCTGTTATGTCATCTGACATGTTGATGTCTCAACTACTCCATGCCAATCACTAACCCTCTCCGCGCTCTCCACACTGCACTATCTGATGGGATTTATGGGTCCCACGCGTTTTATTGGCCTGAGTGAAACGCGCCAGCTCTGTTGCTCAGTTCTTTGTTAACCTTTCGTGTGCTGTGAGAACTATTATGCGGCCATTTAAAATGAATACATGGAGGATGAGGCACGAATGAACCTGCAGCAGAACAGCTGCCGCCGAATCGCCATCGCCTCGTTTATATTATTCCCCGGAGATGGCGGCAGCTGCTCCCCCCCCCCCACCCAACCCGCTTTATGGGACTTTAATGATCTGAAGCAGCACAAGGAATAAATCCGGGAAGTTTTAATTACTATGAAGTTATCTTTATCTAAACAACGAGCAACCAATGGGAGGACTGGAGGAATTGTTCTTGAGACCACCACCGCCCTCCCCCCAGCTGTAGTTAGGGAGTTGCCATACAATTGCTTATCTTCCTGCCGCCCAGGACTCGCCCCTCGGCTCATAGATCACAAAAGGTTCTGGTGCTTTTCAGAGACAGCGCCACCCTGGTCCATAGACTGTGTCTCTCCAGTCCTGACAGTTTGCTACAATGTATCGGTGCAGGCAAAATGTATCAACCTGAAGTCCAGGTTGTTTATCTCACACAACATTGTCTAGACTGGATGCATATGTAGCAAACATCAGCTGTGAGAAGTGTTAGGACAGTATAGATTACTAGCCTCTGGAGGGGAGGAAGGGAGGAAGGAAGGAAAGGGGGACGGGAAAGAAAGGTAGGAAGGAAGGAAAGGGGGACGGGAAAGAAAGGAAGGAAGGAAAGAAAGGGGGACGGGAAAGAAAGGTAGGAAGGAAGGAAAGAAAGGGGGACGGGAAAGAAAGGTAGGAAGGAAGGAATGGGGCACAGGAAAGAAAGGAAGGAAGGAAAAGGGGATGGGAAAGAAAGGTAGGAAGGAATGAAAGGGGGACGGGAAAGAAAGGTAGGAAGGAAGGAAAGGGGGACGGGAAAGAAAGGTAGGAAGGAAGGAAAGGGGGACGGGAAAGAAAGGTAGGAAGGAAGGAAAGGGGGACGGGAAAGAAAGGTAGGAAGGAAGGAAAGGGAGACGGGAAAGAAAGGTAGGAAGGAAGGAAAGGGGGACGGGAAAGAAAGGTACGAAGGAAGGAAAGGGGGACGGGAAAGAAAGGTAGGAAGGGAGGAAAGGGGGACGGGAAAGAAAGGTAGGAAGGAAGGAATGGGGCACAGGAAAGAAAGGAAGGAAGGAAAGGGGGATGGGAAAGAAAGGTAGGAAGGAATGAAAGGGGGACGGGAAAGAAAGGTAGGAAGGAAGGAAAGGGGGACGGGAAAGAAAGGTAGGAAGGAATGAAAGGGGGACGGGAAAGAAAGGTAGGAAGGAAGGAAAGGGGGACGGGAAAGAAAGGTAGGAAGGAATGAAAGGGGGACGGGAAAGAAAGGTAGGAAGGAAGGAAAGGGGGACGGGAAAGAAAGGTAGGAAGGAAGGAAAGGGGGACGGGAAAGAAAGGTAGGAAGGAAGGAAAGGGGGACGGGAAAGAAAGGTAGGAAGGAAGGAAAGGGGGACGGGAAAGAAAGGTAGGAAGGAAGGAAAGGGGGACGGGAAAGAAAGGTAGGAAGGAAGGAAAGGGGGACGGGAAAGAAAGGTAGGAAGGGAGGAAAGGGGGACGGGAAAGAAAGGTAGGAAGGAAGGAATGGGGCACAGGAAAGAAAGGAAGGAAGGAAAGGGGGATGGGAAAGAAAGGTAGGAAGGAATGAAAGGGGGACGGGAAAGAAAGGTAGGAAGGAAGGAAAGGGGGACGGGAAAGAAAGTTAGGAAGGAATGAAAGGGGGACGGGAAAGAAAGGTAGGAAGGAAGGAAAGGGGGACGGGAAAGAAAGGTAGGAAGGAATGAAAGGGGGACGGGAAAGAAAGGTAGGAAGGAAGGAAAGGGGGACGGGAAAGAAAGGAAGGAAAGGGGGACGGGAAAGAAAGGAAGGAAGGAAAGGGCGACGGGAAAGGAAGGTAGGAAGGGAGGACAGGGAGATGGGAAAGAAAGGTAGGAAGGAAGGAATGGGGCACAGGAAAGAAAGGAAGGAAGGAAAGGGCGACGGGAAAGGAAGGTAGGAAGGAAGGACAGGGGGATGGGAAAGAAAGGTAGGAAGGAAGGAAAGGGGGATGGTAAAGAAAGGTAGGCAGGAAGGAAGGAAAGGGGGACAGGAAAGAAAGGTAGGCAGGAAGGAAGGAAAGAGGGACAGGAAAGAAAGGTGGGCTACAAGGAAAGAAAAGGGGGATGGGACAGACAGAAAGGTAGGAAGTAATATCGAAAGAAGGTAAGAGAAATAGGAGGAAGTGAAAGAGGAAAAGGAAGGCAGGGAGAATAAGGCAGGAGAGAATATGGATAGAGAAAATTGAAAGAAAGAAGATGGGAAGAAGAGAAGAAATGAGTCTGGGAAAGGGGAAGAAGGACAGAGGAAAATAAGGAATAGGAAGGAAGTAAGGATGGGGGGCAGGGAGAAAATACATTCATTTTGTGAATATTGGCACATTCCTTGAAGAGCCACCTCTTTCAGTGCATAACATTCATAGGAAAACAGGAAACAAACCCAAGACCCAACAGTACTGTAACTGCAGCTCTGGATGTGACTGGAGTGTAATTCCTAATCACTCCAAACCAGTAGAAGATGGGTAGAACAATCTATTTCATCTTATTATCAGATCTTTATTCTTTATGTTCCATCAGTCCTGGAGCCCCCGGTCACTTCTTAATGAAGTTTTGTCTCTAAGGCCGCATTCACACGCTGAGGATTTTGTTGCAGAATTTTCTGCAACTATAAGTCAGTTCCATTCATTTGCTTGGGGGCAGCAAGCGCTGTATTTATGAAAGCTCCATTCAAGTGAATGGAACAGGTTTTCAGTGGTGGAAAATTCTGCAACAAAATCTGCAGCGTATGAATGCGCCCTTAACCCTTTCATGTCAGAGGAGTCCTGGATGGGGGAGCCTTGTGATAAGCACTTATGGCTGAGGACACGGAGCATATTGTGGTATTGTGGGTAATGGTGCCGAGCGGACGGATGATTGATGATATCCTCGGTGCAGGTTCCTCTCCCGGGGCCTGACGCGGCCATGATAAAGCGATCCTCATTACTGCTAATGAATTTACGTGAAAGGAAGATCCCGGCTCCGGATATCATGTGCGCCAGCATCAATAATGGAGGGTCACTGAAGCAGTGCCAGCATTGGGGGACACAACGCATTTTGAGTCAGTAGATTCGTTTTGCATCGTCTTCTTCTCAGTGTAAAGTCTCTGCCCCCGGAGCCAAATGTAACAATGAGGTTTCTACAATGTAACAGCTCACGACTATTATCCGCTTTCGCTCATCTGTTTTTGCCCCAAGCTTCTCGCTGCGCTATTTTATCCCGTCAAATATGATGGAACCTGCGATGAAGTCTCTGATCTGTACAGAGCCTAAGGAATAGCTGAAAAGAAGACGCCTCCAAAATATTTGGGGGCTGCTGAAGAAGAAGGCGTCAGGAGCCCCCATTCCCTCCTGTCATCAGTCTCATCTCTATGCACCGCAGAGCCGACAATCCGAGTGCGCCATTACCACCTGCTCAGAATTACAGCCAGTAACGGTCTCTACATCATCGTCTCCACAATGTCCTTCACGTCTTCTGGTGCCACAGGCCCAGCATGATTAACCCCTTACTGTCCACAATCTTCTTTAAATGAATGGATCACCTCTCAGGCTGTTTAATCATCTCCACCAATGATGTGGTGCTGGGACGTGTCGGGGGGTCGCTCTTCTGGTGTATGTCTGCAAAATATCTATGTATCAGTGTCTGACTTCTTGTGCACTCTTACAGCTGCAATGGTTTGAAACGCATCAGCATTCCGCTTGTGTATCCTCAGCTGTCTGTGCAGACCTGTCTCACGTCTGGTGTAACCTTAGGACTGAAGTGCGTAAGCGCCTCACCTCTTGTGAACCACTTGGGCTGACGTAGCGTGAAACGCGCAGGTTTGTCATTTCTGTTTATAGCTACGATACCTCAATCTATCTTATCGCAGGTGTCTCACTTTTTATGCCTTTGCTGCAGTTAAAGAGGACCTCTCCCCTCTCCTGACAGGTCTGCCTTAGTAACTACTTGCATTCCCCATGTTGTATCAATTCCGAAGCATCCATTATTATGACTCCCATCATGTGCCATTCCTTTATTATCGCTACAACACTTTATGACTGAATTGTCAGCAGCTTGCAGTGAAGGTACAGATGGATGTTACCAGTTGGGGGTGTGTCCCTGCACAGTCTGACACAGGCAGCAATGATTGGACACAGTCAGACACACCCTCCACTGGTAACACCCAGCAGTACCTTTATTACAGACTGCTGGCAATTTATTGGTAAACTTCTAGCAGGAATAATACGAGAACTGCACCACATAGAGCCATAAGAACCGATGCTCCAGAACTGTCATTAGATGGGGAGGGTCCTCTTTAAATGTCACAGACAGATCACACCGTGTCAAGCAACAGTTCAGGTTTCAGTATTTCATGTGGCTGCAACCAGTTTGGCACTGGTCGGGCCTGGCAGACACATAGACCCTTTACTGTCTATCTGGACTTTGCTGCTGGGATGTCCCAGGTTTCGGCTCCCAGGGTGGTCACCATTTGGCAGCCGGAGGCAGTGATGACAGGACAGGCACAAAATGGAAGGTGGAGAACGGTACAGGGACTCAGACGTCATGGACGGACCAGGAGGTGAACCTGAATCAGGACGGGAAGGTGAACACCAGTCTCGTAGCTATAAAGGTTGCAGTTCCAGTCTCCTCAGCCAGGGGGCCCACAGTCCCCCTCACCACATGCCGGCTTCACTCTTAGGCCTCATGCACATGACCGTTCTATTTTTTGCAGTCCGCAAACCGCCGATCTGCAAAAAACGGAAGCTGCCTGTGTGCCTTCCGCAATTTGCGGAACGGAACGGGGGCAGCCCATTGTAGAAATGCCTATTCTTGTCCGCAAAACGGACATGTTATATGTGGCGGTACAGTTACAGCTGCACAGTCCTCTCTATCCCGTCTCTGCTCTCATCTATAGGATCAGTTCAGAGAGGAAACTGAAGGACAATAAAAGAGGGGTGAGTAAGGTTGTCACTAGAATGGATGGGCTCCTAGGAGAATCCAGCTCCACAGCCAAGCCATCCTCTGGACCCCTGTCCACCACCTCAACAATTCGCACCCTAAACGTCATTCAACTAAATACACAACACAAGTGACCCTGTAAAAAGTCTCACAGCCCCCAAAACACAGCTACACGCTACATGTGCCGCCCTCCCCACTGTAGGCTTTACCCGGTGAGTAACCACTGGACCCCAGGCACGCAGCCTTAACCTTTCCAATGCCCTCCATCAAGGATCCTTACAGTTACCCCTTTACTGCAGTAGACCACCTGGGATCCGTAAAATAGCCCCTTAATCCACACTGGCCATAATCAGGTGCAGCGCTGACAACGCGTTAAATCTGGCTAAACACAGTACGGTTTACGGATGATGCAGCATCCAAGGCAATGGCCATTTCGCATCACTGCGCTTCTTCCAGCCGATCACAATAACCCTTGCGTTAACCCTTTAACAGCTCTAGACCAATAGGGATCCTTACATTAAACCTTTAACTGCCCAAGAACCCCAGGAAAGCTAATAGTAACCCCATCGCTGTGGTAGACCAGCAGGTATACTGACATTAACATCTTCACTGCTCCAGAACATCAGGAAATTTGAAATGAACCCTTTCACTGCCCTAGAACATCAGATATACATACAGTAACCCCTTAACTGCACTAGATTGCAATTAATACAGAAACGTAGAGGGGACATTTCCAGAGATGCAGCTGAAAGTATTAGGGGTGATGTAGAAGGGGGGCTGCGTCCGGTAAGGGAATTTGATTAAGAAGGAGAGACAAACTGTAATTACGTGTTCCTGCATGGCAAGACCACTTACTGTTATCTCACATATATATTCTTATTATTATATCCAAATTTCTTTTCATGGAGAGAAACGAAGAAGAAAAATCGCGGCACTCACCGGAGTTGAAATAATGTTGCAGCTTTATTGGAAAACTTCCTGAGAAGGTAGTGCATGTAGGATCCTGGGGCGGACATACTGTAGCAAGTGGCGACGGCCGTTTCGCGCGCGGGATCGCACTTCCTCTGGCCGCTATACACGTCATGGCGCAGACATGCGCTTTATAGGGGCGGACTCAGAGCAGCCGGCACCATCAACCACAGCTGTGCGCCCGTCGATCTCTGACGTGAGCTTAAAAACATAACCGATGTAGAGATATGCAAATGTAAATACTGGGGAAAATACAAGGAGGCGCAGTAAGATACCGCTTTTACAAAGTTACGGTGCACATGTGAATAAATGTGTGGTTGTAAACGCACACACATAACAGAGGAAATTAAGCAAAACAATGTAATTAGAGCGCGGTTGCGCAGGTTGTAGTACCTCTCATACTTCAGCTAAAAATATGTTAGCCTAAATGGTTGAAGCACAGATACGAGAGGCCGTATGCGGCTGCTCACCCACCTCATGGCGACATCACATTTATAAAAAGACAGACAGGTCGTTTTTGTCATTTAACCCTGCCGCTCCCATAGCTCCAGTCTGCATGATACACCTTGCCCCCCTCTGCAGGAGCAGGCGATGTCGGTCACCTCCCCTAGGGATAGGTCGGACATGCTCTACCCCCGCAAAGGAAAGACAACGTGGATAGGCATCGTGGGCGGTGCGGATATGATTTGGGGCTTCGGGCAATCAGTCTTTCCCTTATTAGCAGGAGCAACAAGGATGCAGTGTTTAGAAACTACGTCCATGAAGCACTGGATCTCGTTCTTACAAATAACGTTTTCCAGTTCGACGGTCAGTGGTACCGCCAGGTACTAGGTACGGCAATGGGCACATCGGTCTCGTGCACATTTGCTAACCTGTACCTGGCGGTATTTCAAGAGACTTACATCTTCTCGGTGGATAACCCCTTCCTGCGGTCTATCCACCTGTTTTTAAGATATGTGGATGATGTTTTTCTGGTCTGGTCGGGGAGTGAAGAGTCTTGCCGTGAATTTGTTGAGTAACCAGATGAATATGAGATTCACCATCAATTTTGGTGGCGAGTCCCTGGATTTCCTGGACGTTTGTATTACCATAAAAGAGGGCATTGTACCCACAAGTGGTTACCGTAAGCCCACAGCGACCAATTCACTCCTCCACCAGACCAGTTTCCACCCGCCATCGGTTAAGCGTGCGGTCCCGTACGGGCAATTTGTCCACTTACGGAGGATTAATGATACCGATGCAGGGTTCCACAAACAGGCTGGGGAACTTAGAGACAGACTCCTGAATCAGGGTTATCCATCGAGAAGCGTCTCAGCAGCCCTGTGTAGGGCCGCTAAATTGGACCGCAACTCTCTGCTCATGGAGAAGAAAAGAAACGCTGCACCCTCGCGCTTCGCCTTTTCTTTTTAGTATAGTCCTGCCGCTGACGTAATTAGGCAGGCCATTAATGAAAATTGGGATTTGTTGAAGGGGGACTCCTCTCTGAGCAATTTCACAAATGAACGACCCTTAGTCACATTTAGAAGGTGTCCTACCCTCAAGGACAAGCTGGTCAGAAGCGTATTCAATGCGTCTTTGAAGAGACCTGGCTTAAGAAACCCAGAGGAAACTACAAATGTGGCCACTGTTCTTTCTGTGCACTTAACACCTGCAGTAAGGGCCTACAGATAGGAGGAACTAAACACGTTGTACGTGAATTTATTAATTGTCGTACATCCTATGTGGTATACGTAGTCTTCTGCCCCTGCAAACGTTTCTATATAGGCAAAACAATCTGCCCCCTATTTGAACGCATCCGTGAGCATGTTGGTTCTTTACGGTCGGGCAGAGGTTGCCCACGTCTGATTGACCATATCCGCACCGCCCACGATGCCTATCCACGTTGTCTTTCCTTTGCGGGGGTAGAGCATGTCCGACCTATCCCCAGGGGAGGTGACCGACATCGCCTGCTCCTGCAGAGGGGGGCAAGGTGTATCATGCAGACTGGAGCTATGGGAGCGGCAGGGTTAAATGACAAAAATGACCTGTCTGTCTTTTTATAAATGTGATGTCGCCATGAGGTGGGTGAGCAGCCGCATACGGCCTCTCGTATCTGTGCTTCAACCATTTAGGCTAACATATTTTTAGCTGAAGTATGAGAGGTACTACAACCTGCGCAACCGCGCTCTAATTACATTGTTTTGCTTAATTTCCTCTGTTATGTGTGTGCGTTTACAACCACACATTTATTCACATGTGCACCGTAACTTTGTATAAGCGGTATCTTACCGCGCCTCCTTGTATTTTCCCCAGTATTTACATTTGCATATGTCTACATTGGTTATGTTTTTAAGCTCACGTCAGAGATCGACGGGCGCACAGCTGTGGTTGATGGTGCCGGCTGCTCTGAGTCCGCCCCTATAAAGCGCATGTCTGCGCCATGACGTGTATAGCGACCAGAGGAAGCGCGATCCCGCACGCCAAGCGACCGTCGCCGCTTGCTACAGTGTGTCCGCCCCAGGATCCTACATGCACTACCTTCTCAGGAAGTTTTCCAATAAAGCTGCAACATTATTTCAACTCCGGTGAGTGCCGCGATTTTTCTTCTTCGTTTCTCTCCATGAAAATAACTATTGATGTGACTTCTTCTTCGCTGAGCACCACATAGCGGAGTACATACAACCACAGCACCGGCTCCCTTTATTCTGAGGCTGTATCAGTGAAGGCAGTGCCGCCTTGTTTTCACTATTCTACTCGTATTAATTATATCCAAATTTACCACCCTAACTCCTCCCACAGTTTTTACACTACATAGACAGTAATATACCAAAACATGCGGATTGTTTCCGATTGGTGTGCTATTACTTTGTGGAACGTTTCGCCAAATGGTTCACGAAATATCAGCGTTTTTGTGGCAAAATTGGTCCCCTAGGAATGAATGGCGGAATGTTCAAAACTAGAGTGTGAGCTGACAAAAGCTAGAGTTTGAGCTGAAAAATCAGGACATGATTTCTAAACTGCCACCACTCCCTCATTTTCAAGACCACCTACACAAATCTTATATCAAAACGTTCAGCTATCCCTGCTGCCACTAAATAGTTTTCACAATATGACCATTTGTTTGCAACTCACGCCGCCCATTGACATTCATTGAAACTCCACTCTAGCCACCTCAAATTTGAAGGGCAATTTCTAAACTGTGACTGTGCCTTCATTTTGAATATTTCAGAGACATACTATGCATCACAATGTAGGCCTGGGTCTTGTGATTCTCGCAATATAAAACTCTTTGCTGTAGGATTTATAATTTTTAAACTACAACTGTTTAAAGATGGCAACCGCCGGTGAAGTGAGCAAGTTGAAGCAGTTTGTTTTTAACCGCTCTTCTCTGCCCTTGCTGTAGAGTGAGTTGCCATAGGAACCCAGGTGTGTGAGCAGCCAGCAGAGTGACAAAAGCTAGAGTGTGAGCTGAAAAATCAGGACATGATTTCTAAATTGCCACCACTCCCTCATTTTCGAGCCCACCTACACAAATCTTATATCAAAACGTTCAGCTATCCCTGCTGCCACTAAAAATGTCCACGGCTAAGCCATAGTCCTGATAGTTTTCACAATATGACCATTTGTTTGCAACTCACGTCGCCCATTGACATTCATTGAAACTCCACTGTAACCATCTAAAATTTAAAGGGCAATTTCTAAACTGCGACTGTGCCTTTTTTTTTCAGAGACATACTATGCATCACAATGTAGGTCTGGGTCTTGTGATTCTCTCAATATAAAGCTCTTCGCTGTAGGATTTATAATTTTAAAACTACAACCGTTTGAAGATGGCAACCGCCGGTGAAGTGACCTCTCTTTACTGCTGGGACTGGGGTGTGCTTTCTATTGCTGTGTCTGTACAGAAGTCTGAGGGGCTCCTGTCTCTATAGGAACAGAGGTGGGCGGGGATGTCATGTGACTACTCCTCTGAAGATGCTTGCTGCAATGCATGCTGGGATATTTACTTTCACTTTACAGCTGCTTCGCCCACACAGCCGGTCTGAGGAAGCTCCTCAGGGGAACATGTCATGGTGAACAGAGCACATTTAGCATGATATAAATACTTCATAGTTTGGGCTATTGTCTGGGGCACTTTGGATTTTTGATACTTAGGGTGGCCAACCCCTTTAAAAGTTTGGAAATAAGTTTTATACAGTAGAGAGTACTTGAGGTATTTCAACTAGCTACATTTACAAAAAGAAAATAAGAGCTGTGTGAACATGGACACAGGAGCAGGACTGGATCATGGACACAGGAGCAGGACTGGATCATGGACACAGGAGCAGGACTGGATCATGGACACAGGAGCAGGACTGGATCATGGACACAGGAGCAGGACTGGATCATGGACACAGGAGCAGGACTGGATCATGGACACAGGAGCAGGACTGGATCATGGGCACAGGAGCAGGACTGGATCATGGGCACAGGAGCAGGACTGGATCATGGGCACAGGAGCAGGACTGGATCATGGGCACAGGAGCAGGACTGGATCATGGGCACAGGAGCAGGACTGGATCATGGGCACAGGAGCAGGACTGGATCATGGGCACAGGAGCAGGACTGGATCATGGGCACAGGAGCAGGACTGGATCATGGGCACAGGAGCAGGACTGGATCATGGGCACAGGATCAGGACTGGATCATGGACACAGGATCAGGACTGGATCATGGACACAGGATCAGGACTGGATCATGGACACAGGATCAGGACTGGATCATGGACACAGGAGTGGAACGTGGACTAGAATCTAGCCTGGGGTCATAGCCAGAAAAGCAAATTAGTTGCAGGCTAAGAACAAGTTGGCTTGAGATAGAATCCACAGGAATAAAAGGAGCAGACAGGATCTTCCAGGAGCTCACGGTGAACTGTATGTGGGTTCTCAGCGACTGAATGTGGTTTGATTATCACATAAGAAACATCTCCAGAGCTCAGAACCAGAGAAGAGATTGAACATTGCTTTGCTGGAACAGCATGGTGCGGCTGAGCAATGGACTGGAAGAGGGTCACCAGGATCATATGGCATCCTGCCAGGAGGAAGAGGCGAGGAACAGCGCAATTCAGCAGAGTCCCTGATGGCTCACAATGTGCACATCTTACTTCTGTGAAATCTTTAGGTGTCTCACTTCTTGAGTATCATGAGGGCCATCAAAGCTGGAAATGCAAAATCATCTTCTCTCTGGTGTAGCTTAGAGCTGTGGTAGCTTGAAATGGTTGAGCGTCTCACACCCTGGACAAGTTAAGGGCTGTTAGAGCTTGAAATGCGCCGCTGTCTCACGTGCTGCACCGGATTGTAATATGTGGCAGGATTAGAGCATTCTGTGTTCCCTCCGGGCTGTGACGATGCCCTGGTGTCTCCTCCATTCATATGAAGCTCGTCCTTTGTAATAAGTCAATTTCATTTCCTCGCTTCCTGAATATTTATGGCAGACGCTGAGTATCTAATCATGTAAGACTGAGCAATCACTGGTCGCCGCTGCGGTGACCGGGAGCCCTTGTGGGTGCCGTGCAGGGAATATCGGAGGAGCCCTTGAGAGCAGAGGTTAATTATGGAGGTTCTCCGCCTATTACATACACTGGGGAACAAGTGACTAGATTTACTCAGATGTCCGACAACAGGACAGCATGCACACAGTCATGTGCAGAAGGAGCCGGACATGTAAAAGACGGGCCGCACAGAACAGACGTGCAGTGGAGTCCGCCATCACAGCGCCTTACCACTGCTCAACACATATATGTGACTGGTTACCCTTCCTTGGCCATGAAGGGAACTGCACTGTAGGCGATTGCCCCTCGTGTCCACCTCTTGTCCCAGACTTATTTCTATGTATAAATTAAACCGTATTACCCATATAACTCCACCACAGGATGAATAAATAATACCGGTATACAGTGACTCAATAATACTACCAGTCACACAACAATACCACCAAAGGAGCTCAATAATACCGCCATTCAGTGATTCAATAATACTGCTATACTGTGACTGAATATTAGTTACCAAAAAGTGTGCACACCGCTAACCTGCCGCACACCCCGGGGTGCGCGGAGAAGGTGCGGAAGCACAACTGTAACCATGGAAATCAGGGGAGAAAGTCCAGCATCCGATTAAAAGACCAGCTTCAGAAGCAAACGCGGAACATGGTGGACACGTTCCATCCCTCACGCGTTTCTACTCACGGCATCATAATGGAGAAATATATAGTCACAGATAACGGTTGTAGCCAATAGTGATTCACTTCCAAATCACACGACACAGACATTAGATATCAAACACGAACACTTGTCTGTTAATTGTTAATATAGTAAAGTACGTCCGGATTCACACTGCGTTCATAGAGGGCTCCCAAAACACCACCTGGCCCAAGAAAAGTGCAGGAGATTGAATGTGTCCATGATGTTCCCTGGACACGTAACAAAGTCTCCGTGGTCTTTTAATCGGATAATGGACTTTCTCTGTAGATTCCCACTGTGACTGAATAATACCTC
This sequence comes from Bufo gargarizans, assembly GCF_014858855.1. Lineage (NCBI taxonomy): Eukaryota > Metazoa > Chordata > Amphibia > Anura > Bufonidae > Bufo > Bufo gargarizans. The sequence goes on from NC_058080.1 coordinate 72,505,790, forward strand.
CATGTAGTAACCAAATAATACCTCCATACAGTGACTGAATAATAGCTCCATGTAGTAACCAAATAATACCTCCATATAAAAGCCAAATAATACCTCTATACAGTGACTGAATAATACCTCCATGTAGTAACCAAAAAATACCTCCATACAGTGACTGAATAATACCTCCATACAGAGACTGAATAATACCTCCATGTAGTAACCAAATAATACCTCCATACAGTGACTGAATAATAGCTCCATATAATGACCAAATAATACCAATATAAGTGACCTTCATATAATCACCAAATACTACCACCATACAGTGACTGAATAATACCTCCATGTAGTAACCAAGTAATACCTCCATACAGTGACTGGATAGTGATGAGCGGCAGGGGCAATATTCGAATTTGTGATATTTCGCAAATATTTGGGCAAATATTCGCCATATATTCGAGAATTCGCGAATTCGTAATCTCCAGGCATTATTTTCTTGATTGCGAAAAATTCGCATAAAATTCGCATAAAAATTCGTATGAACTGGTATTTTCCAAAAAATAGAATATTCGCAATTACAAATATATTTAGCGATATTCTAAATATTCGCGAATTCTCGAAGTGACGATATTCGCGATTAAAATTCGCAATTCGAATATTCGTGATCAACACTATGACTGAATAATACCTCCATATAATTACCAAATTATACCTCCATACAGTGACCAAATAATACCTCCATATAATAACCAAATAATTACCAAATGATACCACCATACAGTGACTGAATAATAGTTCCATATAATGACCAAATAATACCAATATAAGTGACCTTCATATAATCACCAAATACTACCACCATACAGCAGCTGAATAATACCTCCATATATATAATAGCCAAATAATACCACCATACAGTGACTAAATAATACCTTCATATAATACCTGAATAATACCTCCATATAGGCTTGAGCGAATTGAGCTTCGGATCATAGATATGAAGTCGATTACCGGTAGTTTCAACTCTTCTTTTTTAATGCTGTTTCCGTACAGCATTAAAATGTATTGGCTCTGCGTAGGCAAAGTCGCACAAATACTTTGAATGACCGCTATTCCCATCTGCGTCTTTAAAAAAACATTTTAAAATAGGAATCTGAAGTGGGCTTTGGTACCTCGGTACCAGCCAGTATTAAACCCGACTTTGAATTCCTATTTTAAAAAGTTTTATAAAAACGCAGATGGGATTTGGTAGGAGCTTCATAGGTACGGTTAAGCTCTTTCGAAACTGAATGTTAATGGCAGTCTTACCCCGAGTTTTATGTTGACCAGAGGCACTCGTCGAGGTTGCCCATTCTCCCCGCTACTGTTCGATATCTATATTGAGTCAGGGTTAGGCAAGATACAGGGATTGAGGGGTTTGGAGTATTTGGATTAGAGGATCGGATGTCGCTATATGCGGATGATGTCCTATTTTTTATAAATCGTATTAATATAATTCTCCCAAACATCATTCATATAGTCAACTCTTTTGGGGAAGTCTCAGGCCTGGACATTAATTCTTATTGGACAATTTTGAGTATCGGAGCGAGGGGCGAGGTGGTTGATATCGCCAAGGGTTGAAGATTTTATTCAACTTAATTTGACTCCATTAATAACTGAAATGAGATTACGATATTACGATATTGACTAGAGCTGATAGAGTTGCTTTAGTTAAGATGGTGATTCTGCCCCAACTTCTCTATATCCTTAGAAATTCCCCAATTTGGATCGAGGATACGTTTTTTTAAACTTATTGAGAGGTTGATTAACGACCTTCTTTGGGGAAGAAAACGAGTGAGGCTAAAGCTGGACTGTTTCTACATTTCGGTGCAGTACATTACGCCGAGTTGGCTTAAGAAACGTGGATTAGGAGAAACTTCGAGGTGCCCGCGGTGTGATGAGCAACGGGCTGATTTTTTGCACCTGCTTTGGTTGTGTCAGGGTCTTAAAGCTTACTGGGACTCAATTCAGAATTTTATCACCCAAAAATTGAGGGTAGTAATTCCGTCTTCATCTGAATGTTGGATATTGAGCGATTTAACTAAGGTAAACTGCCATAAGGATAAAAAAATTCTTTTGATTAGAATTATGTTTCTAGCCAAACTGTTGATTGTTCGAGTTTGGATCTCACAAAATATTCTAATGAGTGGTTGCATTTGGTTCTAAGTTAAGAGATACAAGAATGTTTTATATAAACAAAAAAACTCTGAGGAAAAACGGTTCAAGATAATGGGGAGGTTGGAAGTGGTAGTTTTTTTTTAAAGTTTTTTTTCCCCCTCCCCACTTTCCATGTTTGCTTTTTCACTTCCTTTTATTATCGATATATACAGTATACACCTGCCTAGAGGAGGAATGGTGGAGCCGACAGGAAAGGACGCCTGGCACCAGGCAGAGCACTGGAGGCTACTGAAACCCAGGTACAAAAACTGATGCCCAAGTACAATAGATGGAAAATTTTAAATTTTTAGAATAGTAACTAAATAATATAAAACATACTAATATAGTAACATGGAAACATAGTAACATAGTCTATAAGGCTGAAAAGAGAGATCTCTCCATCCAGTTCAGCCTGTTATGCTGCAAAGTTGATCCAGAGGAAGAAAAAAAAAACCTTGTGAGGTAGAAGCCAATTTTCCTCGATTTACTGAATAATAATTCTTCCCAACTAAGCACAATTCCCTGGATCATGGCCTCCATCTCCAGTAATTTAGCAATTATAATGTGTAGTATTATTTCACACCAGTCATCCAGGCCTCCTCTCGTAGCCTCCTCAGGCAGAGAGTCCCATAGTCTCACATCTCTTACAGTAAAGAGTCCACAATCTCACTGCTCTTACAGTAAATAATCCATAGTCTCACTGCTCTTACAGTATAGTGTCCATAGTCTCACTGCTCTTACAGTAAATAATCCATAGTCTCACTGCTCTTACAGTACAGAGTCCATGGTCTCACTGCTCTTACAGTATAGAGTCCATAGTCTCACTGCTCTTACAGTAAGGAGTCCATAGTCTCACTGCTCTTACAGTAAAGAGTCCATAGTCTCACTGCTCTTACAGTATAGAGTCCATAGTCTCACTGCTCTTACAGTAAGGAGTCCATAGTCTCACTGCTCTTACAGTAAAGAGTCCATAGTCTCCCTGCTCTTACAGTAAAGAGTCCATAGTCTCATAGTCTCACTGCTCTTACAGTATAGAGTCCATAGTCTCACTGCTCTTACAGTAAGGAGTCCATAGTCTCACTGCTCTTACAGTAAAGAGTCCATAGTCTCCCTGCTCTTACAGTAAAGAGTCCATAGTCTCACTGCTCTTACAGTATAGAGTCCATAGTCTCACTGCTCTTACAGTAAAGAGTCCATAGTCTCACTGCTCTTACAGTACAGAGTCCATAGTCTCACTGCTCTTACAGTATAGAGTCCATAGTCTCCCTGCTCTTACAGTAAAGAGTCCATAGTCTCACTGCTCTTACAGTAAAGAGTCCATAGTCTCACTGCTCTTACAGTATAGAGTCCATAGTCTCACTGCTCTTACAGTAAATAATCCATAGTCTCACTGCTCTTACAGTATAGTGTCCATAGTCTCACTGCTCTTACAGTATAGAGTCCATAGTCTCACTGCTCTTACAGTAAAGAGCCCATAGTCTCACTGCTCTTACAGTAAATAATCCATAGTCTCACTGCTCTTACAGTATAGAGTCCATAGTCTCATTGCTCTTACAGTATAGTGTCCATAGTCTCACTGCTCTTACAGTAAATAATCCATAGTCTCACTGCTCTTACAGTAAAGAGTCCATAGTCTCACTGATCTTACAGTATAGAGTCCATAGTCTCACTGCTCTTACAGTAAAGAATCCATAGTCTCACTGCTCTTACAGTATAGAGTCCATAGTCTCCCTGCTCTTACAGTAAAGAGTCCATAGTCTCACTGCTCTTACAGTATAGAGTCCATAGTCTCACTGCTCTTACAGTATAGAGTCCATAGTCTCACTGCTCTTACAGTATAGAGTCCATAGTCTCCCTGCTCTTACAGTAAAGAGTCCATAGTCTCACTGCTCTTACAGTATAGAGTCCATAGTCTCACTGCTCTTACAGTATAGAGTCCATAGTCTCACTGCTCTTACAGTATAGAGTCCATAGTCTCCCTGCTCTTACAGTAAAGAGTCCATAGTCTCACTGCTCTTACAGTATAGAGTCCATAGTCTCCCTGCTCTTACAGTAAAGAGTCCATAATCTCACTGCTCTTACAGTAAAGAGTCCATAGTCTCACTGCTCTTACAGTAAAGAGTCCATAGTCTCACTGCTCTTAAAGTAAAGAGTCCATAGTCTCCCTGCTCTTACAGTATAGAGTCCATAGTCTCACTGCTCTTACAGTAAAGAGTCCATAGTCTCCCTGCTCTTACAGTATAGAGTCCATAGTCTCACTGCTCTTACAGTATAGAGTCCATAGTCTCACTGCTCTTACAATATAGAGTCCATAGTCTCACTGCTCTTACAGTAAAGAGTCCATAGTCTCCCTGCTCTTACAGTAAAGAGTCCATAGTCTCACTGCTCTTACAGTATAGAGTCCATAGTCTCACTGCTCTTACAGTAAGAAATCCATAGTCTCACTGCTCTTACAGTAAAGAATCCATAGTCTCACTGCTCTTACAATAAAAAGTCTATAGTAAAACTGCTCTTACCATAAAGAATCCATAGTCTCACTGCTCTTAGAGTAAAGAGTCCATAGTCTCACTGCTCTTACAGTAAAGAGTCCATAGTCTCACTGCTCTTACAGTAAAGAGTTCAAAGTCTCACTGCTCTTACAGTAAAGAGTCCATAGTTTCATTGCTCTTACAATAAAAAGTCTATAGTAAAACTGCTCTTACCATAAAGAATCCATAGTCTCACTGCTCTTACAGTAAAGAGTCCATAGTCTCACTGCTCTTACGGTAAAGAGTCCATAGTCTCACTGCTCTTACAGTAAAGAGTTCAAAGTCTCACTGCTCTTACAGTAAAGAGTCGATAGTCTCACTGCTCTTACAGTAAAGAGTCCATAGTCTCACTGCTCTTACAGTACAGAGTCCATAGTCTTACTGCTCTTACAGTAAAGAGTCCATAGTCTCACTGCTCTTACAGTAAAAAGTCCATAGTATCACTGCTCTTACAGTATAGAGTCCATAGTCTCACTGCTCTTACAGTAAGAAATCCATAGTCTCACTGCTCTTACAGTAAAGAGTCCATAGTCTGACTGCTCTTACAGTAAAGAGTCCACAGTCTCACTGCTCTTACAGTAAAAAGTCCATAGTCTCACTGCTCTTACAGTACAGAGTCCATAGTCTCACTGCTCTTACAGTAAAGAGTCCATATTTTCATTGCTCTTACAATAAAAAGTCTATACACTACGTGCAGAATTATTAGGCAAATGAGTATTTTGACCACATCATCCTCTTTATGCATGTTGTCTTACTCCAAGCTGTATAGGCTCGAAAGCCTACTACCAATTAAGCATATTAGGTGATGTGCATCTCTGTAATGAGAAGGGCTGTGGTCTAATGACATCAACACCCTATATCAGGTGTGCATAATTATTAGGCAACTTCCTTTCCTTTGGAAAAATGGGTCAAAAGAAGGACTTGACAGGCTCAGAAAAGTCAAAAATAGTGAGATATCTTGCAGAGGGATGCAGCACTCTTAAAATTGCAAAGCTTCTGAAGCGTGATCATCGAACAATCAAGCGTTTCATTCAAAATAGTCAACAGGGTCGCAAGAAGCGTGTGGAAAAACCAAGGCGCAAAATAACTGCCCATGAACTGAGAAAAGTCAAGCGTGCAGCTGCCAAGATGCCACTTGCCACCAGTTTGGCCATATTTCAGAGCTGCAACATCACTGGAGTGCCCAAAAGCACAAGGTGTGCAATACTCACAGCTCTTACAGTAAAGAGTCCATAGTCTCACTGCTCTTACAGTAAAGAGTCCATAGTCTCATTGCTCTTACAGTAAAAAGTCTATAGTATCACTGCTCTTACAGTAAAGAGTCCATAGTCTCACTGCTCTTACAGTAAAGAGTTCAAAGTCTCACTGCTCTTACAGTAAAGAGTCCATAGTTTCATTGCTCTTATAATAAAAAGTCTATAGTATCACTGCTCTTACAGTAAAGAGTCCATAGTCTTACTGCTCTTACAGTAAAGAGTCTATAGTCTCACTGCTCTTACAGTAAAAAGTCTATAGTATCACTGCTCTTACCATAAAGAATCCATAGTCTCACTGCTCTTACAGTAAAGAGTCCATAGTCTTACTGCTCTTACAGTAAAGAGTCTATAGTCTCACTGCTCTTACAGTAAAAAGTCTATAGTATCACTGCTCTTACCATAAAGAATCCATAGTCTCACTGCTCTTACAGTAAAGAGTCCATAGTCTCTCTGCTCTTACAGTAAAGAGTCCATAGTCTCTCTGCTCTTACAGTATAGAGTCCATAGTCTCACTGCTCTTACAGTAAAGAGTCCATAGTCTCACTGCTCTTACAGTAAAGAGTCCATAGTCTCACTGCTCTTACAGTAAAGAGTCCATAGTCTCACTGCTCTTACAGTATAGAGTCCATAGTCTCACTGCTCTTACAGTATAGAGTCCATAGTCTCACTGCTCTTACAGTAAGAGTCCATAGTCTCACTGCTCTTACAGTAAAGAGTCCATAGTCTCACTGCTCTTACAGTAAAGAGTCCATAGTCTCACTGCTCTTACAGTACAGAGTCCATAGTCTCACTGCTCTTACAGTACAGAGCCCATAGTCTCACTGCTCTTACCATAAAGAATCCATAGTCTCACTGCTCTTACAGTAAAGAGTCCATAGTCTCACTGCTCTTACAGTATAGAGTCCATAGTCTCACTGCTCTTACAGTATAGAGTCCATAGTATCACTGCTCTTACAGTAAAGAGTCCATAGTCTCACTGCTCTTACAGTGAAGAGTCCATAGTCTCACTGCTCTTACAGTAAAGAGTCCATAGTCTCACCGCTCTTACAGTAAAGAGTCCTTAGTCTCACTGCTCTTACAGTATAGAGTCCATAGTATCATTGCTCTTACAGTAAAGAGTCCATAGTCTCACTGCTCTTACAGTAAAGAGTCCATAGTCTCACTGCTCTTACAGTAAAGAGTCCATAGTCTCACTGCTCTTACAGTAAAGAGTTCCATAGTCTCACTGCTCTTACAGTAAAGAGTTCCATAGTCTCACTGCTCTTACAGTATAGAGTCTATAGTCTCACTGCTCTTACAGTAAAGAGTCCATAGTCTCACTGCTCTTACAGTAAAGAGTCCATAGTCTCACTGCTCTTACAGTAAAGAGTCCATAGTATCACTGCTCTTACCATAAAGAATCCATAGTCTGACTGCTCTTACAGTAAAGAGTCCATAGTATCACTGCTCTTACCATAAAGAATCCATAGTCTCACTGCTCTTACAGTAAAGAGCCCATAGTCTCAGTGCTCTTACAGTAAATAATCCATAGTCTGACTGCTCTTACAGTAAAGAATCCCCTTCTCTGTTGGTGTAGGAGCCTTCTTTCCTCCAGATGTAGAGGGTGTCGCCCTCGTCACGGTCACAGTCCTTGGTATAAGATTGTAATGCATTTTGAATATTACATTTTTTTTACTTTTCTGTCTCTTTAATGTACAATTAAAGTTTCCCTCCTAGGCACAAGTTGTCTATGTTATTGTGTTTAGACGCACAAATGGTCCATTCAGAAGATCCTAAGACGACTCATTCAGTTGAAGGTTCCAGTAGGACTCACGGAACAAGCAAGAACAGAGAACAAAGAGATGGAACAATCAGCATTGAAAGCCATTGTCTGGTGGGAGCGCGGTGAAGCTGCAGAATGTTCTGCATCATGCGGGGATGACGAGACCTTCCTGACAATGGAGAGTGCACGTGGGTCTGTGACCGCGATAGATTTTTCATGCCGATAGATGTCCATGTGACGCTCGCATAGTCCTCATTGTGCAGATGAATTAGATCTCGTATCTGATAACTAGAGATGAGCGAATTTCCCCTTATGAAATTCGTTTGCAATTCGTTCGTACTGGTAAAATCAGAATTCCGTTATGTATTCCGTTACCACGGACCATAGCGCAATTCTATGACGGAATGCATAACTGAATGTCTTTAGAGGCATTCCGTTATTTATTCCGTCATAATACAAGTCTATGGGCTGCAAAACTGATCCGTCCCGTTTCCGTTATGCAGGAGTAGATTCAGGATCAGGAGAGGACTCAGGATCAGGAGAGGACTCAGGATCAGGAGAGGACCCAGGATCAGGAGAGGACCCAGGATCAGGAGAGGACCCAGGATCAGGAGAGGACCCAGGATCAGGAGAGGACCCAGGATCAGGAGAGGACCCAGGATCAGGAGAGGACCCAGGATCAGGAGAGGACCCAGGATCAGGAGAGGACCCAGGATCAGGAGATGACCCAGGATCAGGAGAGGACTCAGGATCAGGAGAGGACTCAGGATCAGGAGAGGACCCAGGATCTGGAGAGGACCCAGGATCAGGGGAGGACCCAGGATCAGGAGAGGACCCAGGATCAGGAGAGGACCCAGGATCAGGAGAGGACTCTGGATCAGGAGAGGACTCTGGATCAGGAGATGACCCAGGATCAGGAGAGGACCCAGGATCAGGAGAGGACTCAGGATCAGGAGAGGACCCAGGATCTGGAGAGGACCCAGGATCAGGAGAGGACCCAGGATCAGGGGAGGACCCAGGATCAGGAGAGGACCCAGGATCAGGGGAGGACCCAGGATCAGGGGAGGACCCAGGATCAGGGGAGGACCCAGGATCAGGGGAGGACCCAGGATCAGGGGAGGACCCAGGATCAGGAGAGGACCCAGGATCAGGAGAGGACCCAGGATCAGGAGAGGACCCAGGATCAGGAGAGGACCCAGGATCAGGAGAGGACTCTGGATCAGGAGAGGACTCTGGATCAGGAGAGGACTCCCCTGCATAATGAAAACTGGACGGATCCGTTTTGCAGCCCATAGACTTCTATTATGACGGAATGAATAACTAAATGCCTCTAAAGACATTCCGTTATGCATTCCGTCATAGAATTGCGTAAGGCAATTCTGCTTTTACCACAAAAGCCACTGAAAAGTCAAACACAAGTTTCTGGCCATTGTTTATTTGACTTATTCAATGCCAATATATAGATATCTGCCTCACAGATCTCAATTGCTTCCGTCAATTTAGAGGGATTCTGACAGCAGTTTTGACCATTCTAAACTGCTGACAGTACTCGGTAGCATCTGGGGAGAGCAGGACAAGCATAAGTTATGTGGAGGTTTTATCGTAGGGAAGATAAACTCTGCTCCTGCAAGTGCCCAGAAGGTGGAGCTTCACTTCACAGCCCCTCCCCTCTGCTTTGAGTGACAGCTCTAGTGATCTTCTGGTTGGATAACACAGCTGTCATTCAGAGCAAAGGGGAGGGGCTGTAAGACACTTCACTGTGAAGCTCTGCCTCATACACACTTGCAGGAGTAGAACCTGGCAAATAAAAGATGATAATGAAAGCTCAATAAAAGGTATATTTATCCTGCCGCCCCCATCCCCTACCTTGAACTGTCAGCATCAATCTATCTCATTTCTATCTACCTATCTCCTTATGTGAGGCTTTGGGCCCCCCTCAGGCACCAGGGCCCGGGGGCTGCTGCTACCTCTGTGTGACTCCATGTAACCAAACAGGCACAAACAAGAGAACAGGACGGCAGCATGCCACAAGAAGCCATTCATAGACTGAACAAACCCATCATCTTCATAGAGGTACTTGACTACACCCCACGGGAGGACAAACAGCATAGGCACCCCTACAAGAAAGAGAGAGAGACAGTCACTGAAAGAGGAGACAGAGAAAGGAAGAGAGCAAGCAGCATTTTGATAAGAGAAAGAGACTGAAAGAGATTCTAGAGCAAATTAGGAGAGAGAAACAATGAAAAAAAAGGGAGAGAAAGAAGAGACGTGCCCAAAAAGTGGAATATCAGAGGGATAAAGTGATAGAAGAGCTGAAGGGACAGTCAACAGGATGTACATTAGTAAGAATAGACAGTGTTGGTCAATGAGACATACTGTGAAAATAAAATAAAATCAATCAGAGTTATGATAAGTCATAGGAAGAAGAATATAGTTATAGAAAATCATGGAAGAACAGAGTTATAAAAAGTCATAGTAAGAACAGCAGAGATATGGAAAGTTATCCTAGGAAAAGCAGAGTTATAGAAAGTGAATGGAAGAGGAGCAGAGATATAGGAAGAAGAGCAGAGTTTAGAAAGTCATCGGAAGAAGAGCATGGATATAGAAAGTGGTTAGAGGAAGGGCAGAGTTATAGAAAGAAAAACAGAAAAGTTATACAAAGCCATTGGAAGAAGAGCAGAGATATAGCAAATTATCAGAAGAGCAGAGTTATAGAAGGTCATTGACAGAAAAGCAGTGTTATAGAAAATCTTTGGAGAAAGAATATAGATATAGAAAGTTATCAGAAGAAAAGCAGAGTTATATAAATTCATCAGAAGAAGAGCAGAGGTTTAGAAAGTCATAGAAAGAAGAACAGATATAGAAAGTTATTGGAAAAAGAGCAGAGTTATAGAAAGTTATCACAAGAAGAGCAGAGATATAGAAAGTTATAGAAAGAAGAACAGAGATATAGAAAGTTATTGGAAGAAGAGCAGAGTTATAGAAAGAAGAACAGAGATATAGAAAGTTATTGGAAGAAGAGCAGAGTTATAGAAAAATATCAGAAGAAGAGCTTATAGAAAGCCATTGGAGGAAAATCAGAGTTATAGAAAATGATCAGAGGAAGAGCAGAGATTTAGAAAGTCATAAGAGAAGAACATAAATATGGAAAGTTATTAGAGGAAGAGCAGAATTATAGAGAGTCATAGGAAAAAGAACAGAGTTATAGGAAATCATCTGAAGAAGAGCTGAGTTATAGAAGTCACTGGAAGGAGAAGAGAGATATAGAAAGGTATTTGAAGAACAGAAATCTAGAAAGATCAATGACATAGAAGTCACTGCAAGAAGGGAGGCGTTATAGTTAGATACATTTATATCAGGAAGAGACAAAGCCTCAGGTATTGAATACAATATTTTGAAAGGGAGAAACAGTTGTAGACAATCATAAGCAATATCTGGAGGATAGGCAGTCATAGTAACCTTCAGAAGATGAAAAATTATTATCATCACAACATCAGGAAGAGAGGACAGAGTCATGAATAGGCATTCAGATATAAAGAAGAAGAAAGTTATTGGAAGAACAGAACCAAAGCTAAAAATCAATAGCAGGAAGCAAGGCAGTTTTCATCCAGGTCACTGGAAATCCTTGGAGATAAAAGAAATAAGACAATTGATGAACTTTGAGAAGATACATTAACAATGACTGGGACACAAAACTAAAGACAGAAGAAGAGAGAAGAGGTACATGAGAGCAGGAAATAGAAAGTGAGGACAGCGGGACAGAAAAGGAGATGAGAAGGAAAAGAAAGTGAAGGAAATAACTGAAACAAGAAGAAGAGGAGAAGAGGAAGAAGGAAAAGAAGAAGAGAACAAAGAGAAAGGAGGCAAAGGAAAAGGAGGAGAAGAGGAAATATAAGGAGAAAAAAGACAAAAGAACAGAAGAGAGAAGAGGTACATGAGAGCAGGAAATAGAAAGTGAGGACAGCGGGACAGAAAAGGAGATGAGAAGGAAAAGAAAGGGAAGGAAATAACTGAAACAAGAAGGAGAAGAAGGAAAAGAAGAAGAGGACAAAGAGAAAGGAGGCAAAGGAAAAGGAGGAGAAGAGGAAATATAAGGAGAAAAAAGACAAAAGAACAGAAGAGAGAAGAGGTACATGAGAGCAGGAAATAGAAAGTGAGGACAGCGGGACAGAAAAGGAGATGAGAAGGAAAAGAAAGTAAAGGAAATAACTGAAACAAGAAGGAGAAGAAGAAAGAGGAGAAGAGGAAGAAGGAAAAGAAGAAGGGGACAAAGAGAAAGGAGGCAAAGGAAAAGGAGGAGAAGAGGAAGAAGAGGAAATATAAGGAGAAAAAAGACAAAAGAACAGAAGAAGAGAGAAGAGGTACATGAGAGCAGGGAATAAAAAGTGAGGACAGAGGGCAGAAAAGGAGAAGAGAAGCAAAAGAAAGTGAAGGAAAAGAAACAGGAGAAAGAAAAGACAAGAAGTCAAAGTTATTGATAAACAGAGCAGCAGATTCTCTGGTAAATGTCTCATAATCCTAATGACGGTCGACCTTCATTGTCTGGAGAGGGTAAGGTTTGAAGGTTTCCAGCAGAAGACGACCATGAACCTGTAAACCTCCACAAGTGTGTCTCCTTCAGTCATCATGGCTCACAATCATTTTCTCCCCACACCTTCCATGACAATACTAGTAATCCTGCCCCCAGTCATCCGGTCATTTTTTGGGTTCAGCCTGAGGCCCCCTGACATCTCCCATCGGGTTAATACGATATATGAAATCTATGAAAATCTTAAAGGGGCAGTGCTATTAGGCAATCAGCTGACTGGGGGGCTGCTTTCTTTGCATCATTTACCAGGCACAGCGCCATACATGTTGTAGTGGCTGTGTCTGGTATTGCAGCTCTGGACTAAGTTACCCTTGCAGTACCAAACATAACCACTAACACCTGTATGGCGCTGTGCCTGGCAAACAGTCAAGGGGTCCCATCGCTTTCTGTGCAGGAGTCGGCCCCCCACAGAATTGATATTGATGGTCTATTCTAAGAGTATTACAGTCCCAGAAACCCCTTTAAGACAATCTTTTTTTTCAATATTCCTTCATGTTAAGTGTCCCGGCATAGATTCTGTGAAATTACAGAAATGATTTAATGTAAACATTCACTTCTCTTCATTTATAGAATGTTCTCCATAAATCGGATCCCGATAGATGCGGCCAGTGGTTTATGGCACGGGACCACTGCTCCGGGGCAGGACACCATGGGATGGATGGGTTTGAGGGGGCTCATCCGTCAGACTCTAATGGATTCCTATCAGCAGATGGAGAATTCAATACAAATAAAATTAAACCTGGAGCAGGCCCCGGATGAATCGCTTCCTCCTAGCTTCAGCTGTAACGTCCTTGGATATACGTCCGCGCGATGACTAACTCCATACATTGACTCATCCCGAAATCTATCATTTATGAAATATGTGAAGGGAGGACTGACAACACAACACGGGGTCAATGATAGATGCTCGGCAGATGGTGCTTCCAAGGTCTCAGCCAATGCAGTGGCACAAAAGAGTAAGACCCACCAGAGGAAATGCTGAGACTTGTAGTACCTGCTTGGAAACCTTGAAGTCTATGTGGTTTGTAAATAATCTGAAACAAGTCTAACTTGGGGGGGGGGGGGGGGGGCGATATTGCAGCTCAGCCTTATTCATTTCCATGGAGCTGAGCTGCAACACCAGATGCAACTTGTAGACCAGGGGTCATCAACGTCCGGCATTCCAGCTGTTGTGAAACTACAACTCCCAGCATGCTTCATTCAGTTCTATGGGAGTTCCAAGAACAGCCAAGCAAGTCTGCATGCTGGAGGTTGTAGTTTCACCACTGATCCCTGTTGTAGACAGTTTTGCAGACGTGGAGCTGCCACACGTTGTCTGTATCTTGCAGAGCTTTGGTAATACCCAGTGAGATCCCTGCTGCACCTCTTCATGCTGCTTCACCAAGACACGGTTCAGCATGCTACAGCTGCATCCCCCTCTTTTACTGTTTTGCACCAGATGGATTATTTGGTGGTTGAGGAGGTTCCTGAACATTTACAGAGACCCTGAAGACAAGAAATGATGAACACAGGCTGCTGGAAGGCGAGGAGGACACCACTTTCTCCTAATAGCATATATGCATTGGGGGAAAAATCCTGCCTTAAGAAAGAATTGTTAGAATGAAACTTTCTATGTCTCAATATTATGATGATATGCAATGCATTCTGAAAGTCCTCAGACCCTTTGCTATGACACTTGACATTTAGCTCTGATGACTCCTATTTCTCTGAGAAGTTTCTACACCTTGACTGGAGTCAACTGTGGAAAATTCTGTTGATTGGACATGATTTGGAAAGAAAATGCATCAGAGCAAAAAAACAACTCATGAGGAGGAAAACTGCCTGTAGAGCTCAGAGACAGATTGTGTGGAGGCACAGATGTGGAGAAAGGGGCAAACAGTTCCGCTGAGAGTTTCCAAGAGCACAGTGGTCTCCATAAGGCCCCTTGCAGACGAGCGTTCCTCCCGCAGCGAGTTCGCATCGAAGCCCTCAGCCTGACCTCCCAGCGCTGCCGGGGGTCACATAGCATTATATTGATTTTATGATGCTATGTAACCCTTAAAGTTCTGGAATGTATTGGATAACACTCGCATAATGCTGTCAGTGTTATCCAATACATTCCAGAACTGTAAGGGTTACATAGCATCATAAATCAATATAATGCTACATGAATCCCATCAGTGCTGGGAGGTCAGGCCGGGTGCTGCGATGCGGACTCGCTGCGGGAGGAACGCTCGTCTGCAAGAGGCCTAACTCTTACATGGAAGAAGAACAACTAGGACTCTTCCTAGAGCTGCTGCCCAATCAAACTGTCAATCAGCTGCTTCTAAGGCCACCATGATATTGTCATGCATTAAACGAGGCATGGACTCGCGGGGCAGGAATGTAATATTACCACTTTACAAAGCGTTCTTGCGGCCTCATCTGGAATATACAGTTCAGTTCTGGGCACCAGTCCATAGAAAGGATGCCCTGGAGCTGGAAAAAGTACAAAAGAGAGCGACTAAACTGATAAGGGGCCTGGAGGGTCTTAGTTATGAAGAAAGATTAAAAGAATTGAATTTATTTAGTATTGAGAAGAGACGTCTAAGGGGGGACATGATTAAACTATACAAATATATAAATGGGCCATACAAAAAATACTGTGAAAAACTGTTCCATGTCAAATGCCCTCAAAAGACAAGGGGCTCTGCCTCCGACTGGAGAGGAAAAAGTTCAGTCTCCAGAAGCGTCAAAGCTTCTTTACTGTAAGAACTGTGAATCTGTGGAATAGACTCCTCAGGACGTGGTCACAGCAGGAACAGTGGACAGTTTTAAAAAGGGTTTAGATGAATTCTTAAAAGTAAACAACATTAATGCTTATGGAAATGTGTCGAAATCTCAGTTTCATTTGTTTCTGGGATTCGCGTCTCCACCGATCCCTTGGTTGAACTTTTTTCAACCGCTTTAACTATGTAACTATGTAACTAAGTAATCAGGGAAGAAGGGCCTTGGTAAGAGAGGTGACCAAGAAACCAATGGTCACTCTAGCGGAGCTCCAAGGATCCTGTGTGCAGATGGGAGAAACTTCCAGAAAGTCAACCTTCACAGTAGCCTCCACCAATCTGGTGCTCTAGACCTCAGACAGGACCAAAAATTCACCTTCCAATAAGACAATGACCCTAAGCACACGGCCAAGACAACATAGGAGAGGCTTGGGGACAACTCTATGAATGTCTATGAGTGGCCCAGCCAAAGCCTTGAACCTACTGGAACAGAGAGACCTAAAAATGGATGTCCACCGAAGGCCAGCATCCAACCTAACAGAGCTGGAGAGGATCTGTAGAGAAGAACGGTGTAAAATCCCCAAATCAAGGTATTTAAACCTTGTGGCATAATCCTCAAGATGAGAGGGGATGTACATGATGAGATATGGCCTCTAGCCTGGATACAAGATGAGATATGGCCTATAGCCTGGATACAAGATGAGATACGGCCTCTAGCCTGGATACAAGATGAGATACTGCCTCTAGCCTGGATACGAGATTAGATACGGCCTCTAGCTTGGATACAATATAAGATGTAGCCACTAGCCTGGATACAAGATGAGATATGCCTCTAGCCTAGATACAAGATGAGATACGGCCTCCAGCCTGTATACAAGATGAGCCACAGCCTCCAGCTTGGATACAAGGTAAGATATGGCCTCAAGCCTGGATACAAGATGAAATACGGCCTATAGCCTGTATGCAAGATGAGATACGGCTTCTAACCTGGATACAAGATGAGATACGGTTGGACATGGCGGCTGTCACGGACGTTCCCACGACAGGTGGCAGGAGATCGGTGAGACTGGCAACACGTGGTTTGATCTGACATGTTTTCCATCTATGTTGTTTCTGGTGCTTGCCGCACCTTCTTTCCCCAGGTGTGGCTATTATGGTCATTTAACCTTCTCTATTTATTGTTGTTTCTCCCACTGTGCTATGCAGTTTATAGCTTCAGTTTGAGTTGTGGATAGCTGGTGTGTGGATCTCGGCTGAGTTCCTGGTGCTGCCGTAGCCACTTGAAGTTAAGTGTTTTCTTTTGTATTTTGTTTGGGTTATTTTGTGTGTTGCATTTCCCTGTCATTTGTATTAAGGCTTGAGGGAGACTCCTGTTCGTCCTTCCTTTTGGAGGAACAAGTTGTCTCAGTCCTGACATTAGTACCAGGGTCCTATAGGGTGAGTTAGGTCATTAGGTATTCCTGTGTATGAACTCACCTACCTCTGGGGTCTGTTCCTACTGGTACTTAGTCAGGACTTTGATTAGGGTTTTACTAGGAGGTGTCCATCCTTTCCCTAGTTTCCAGGCGTTATTCCCTCACTTCTTTCCCTCCTATGTTCGGTGTGGTGTTTCCCTTCCACACCCGAACGTGACAGCAGCATACAGGTGAGCATTATCCTGGTGGAAAATGGAAGCCCTGCCATTAGAGGAACACATGTGGTTGCAGAATGTCCTGCACATATCGCTGAGCTGTTAGTGTCCCTCGTATAAGTACTAGTGGTGACCGACTGTCGTATGTGATGGCTCCCAAATCATCACACCAGCAGTTGGGGCGGTGTGTCCTCCACAGCAAAGGCAGGATTGAAGTGCTCACCACCAGAGCTACATACTCCAACTCGACCATCATAGGATCCCCCCCAAAAACTGGATTCATCACTAAAGACGATATGGTTCCAGTCCATAGCAGTCCAGGTTTCTCATTAGAGATGAGCGAATTTCTCAACAATTCGATTCTGTTGGTTCGCCGAATTTTCAGAAAAGATTTGATTTAATCCGAATTTATTTGTGGTGAATCGCGTTATAAAACTGCTATTTCCTGGCTGCAGAGAGCCTATATAGTGGTGTAGAACACTGTGCCTTGCAGTAACACGCATAGGGAGTCTGCTGTGATAGTGAAATACTGTGAGTCAGTATGACACGCAGATGACAGACGTCGCTCTTAGAATCACTGCACACTCCCAAAAAACAGATCCTGTCTGTTGAGCATTCGCCTTCACTCGGTCAGCATTTGGTCAGTAATTCATCAGTATTGCTAATGCCAAAAAAACAGGAGTGGATCCAAAACAGAGATGGCACGTGAAAGGAATATTTGCATGTCTTTCTGTGTTTTGTACCCACCCCTGCTTTTGTCTACCAAATCTGATCGGACCATACAGGACTTACACCCGCTACACAGACAGGATCCATTGTGCGTCTCATTTTTCCTTCCTTCTGACAGATCAGAAGGGTCAAATAAATGATGATATCAACTAGGCCAAAAAGGCAAAATAGTGGCCCAGTCATGAAGTGGGGGGGGGGGGGTGGGAACAGCATGAGAAGTCCACTGAGTGGCCCAGTGATATAGTGGTGATGTGGCAGCAGCATGAGGAGACCACAGAGTGGCGATGTGGCAGCAGCATGAGGAGACCACAGAGTGGCTCAGAGACATAGTGTTGAGGTGGCAGCAGCATGAGAAAACCACAGAGTAGTGATGTGGCAGCAGCATGAGGAGACCACAGAGTGGTGAAGTGGCAGAAGCATGAGGAGACCACAGGGTGTCTCAGAGACATAGTGTTGAGGTGGAAGCAGCATGATGATACCACAGAATAGTGATGTGGCAGCAGCATGAGGAGACCACAGAGTGGTGAAGTGGCCACAGCATGAGGAGACCACAGAGTGGTGAGGTGGCAGCAGCATGAGGAGACCACAAAATGGCTCAGAGACATAGTGTTGAGGTGGCAGCATTAGGAGACCACAGAGTAGTGATGTGGCAGCAGCATGAGGAGACCACAGAGTGGTGAAGTGACAGCAGCATGAAGAGACCACTGAGTGGCCGGGTGACATAGTGGTGATGTGGCAGCATCAAGAAGACACCATCGAGAGGTGATGTGGCAGCAGCATGAGGAGACCACAGAGTGGTGAGGGGGCAGAAGCATGGGGAGACCACAGAGAGGTGAAGTGGCAACAGCATGAGGAGACCACAGAGTGGTGAAGTGGCAGCAGCATTAGGAGTCCACAGAGTGGTGAGGTGGCATCAGCATGAGGAGACCACAGAGTGGCTCAGAGACATAGTGTTGAGGTGGCAGCAGCATGAGGAGACCACAGAGTAGTGATGTGACAGCAGCATGAGGATACCACAGAGTGGTGAAGTGACAGCAGCGTAAGGAGACCACAGAGTGGCCCAGTGACACAGTGGTGATGTGGAAGCAGCATGAGGAGACCACTGAGTGGTGATGAGGCAGCAGCATGAGGAGACCACAGAGTGGCCAAGAGACATAGTGTTGAGGTGGCAGCAGCATAAGGAGACTACAGAGTAGTGAAGTGGCAGCAGCATGAGGAGACCACAGAGTGGCCTAGAGACATAGTGTTGAGGTTGCAGCAGCATGAGGAGACCACAGAGTGGCCCAGTGACATAGTGGTAATGTGGCAGCAGCATGAGGAGATCACAGAGTGGTGAGGTTTCAGCAGCATGAGGAGACCACAGGGTGGCCCAATGAAAGAAGATGGTGGCTGAGAGTAAGAGCACCTGGCAGCAGGTGTGGCATCAGGCGGGTGGCAGCATCAGAATAGTAGCTGAAGCAAGTAGCCAGAAGAAACAGGTCTCTTTTGTCAAAGTGTTGGTTTGGCAACATGGATGATCTAGTCTGATGCATCAGGCATTGGTGTTGGAAAATCCTGGCTGATTCACTTTCACAAAGGTCAGTTTCTCTACATTTTGGGACAGGAGAGTTCTCCTTGGGGTAACTATGGCCCCCGCCGCACTAAATACCCACTCTGATTGCCCAGGGCAAACTCGGCCAGTTGCTGCCAAAAATCGAGTTTGGCTGCCCAGTAGTCCAGAGGATCTTCGATGTGGGGTGGCAGGGTGCACTCCAAGTATGCCACAACCTGCTGGTTCAGGTTCTGCTCTATGTCTACCTGCTGCTGCTGGTGAGTAATTTCTTCAGTAGGCGGGTGAAGAAAACTGCTCAACAGCGACTCTAGACTTAAGTTGCTGCTGATGGAGCTGGTAACACCCCCCCCCCCAGCAGCCATGGCAGTGGAATGTGATCGCAGAGGGCCGTCACTGTCACTGCACAAGCAAGTGAGCATGCATCGGGACATTTGAGCAAGTGACTCGGAGGGACTCCCTGCCTCCATCTGCCTTGTCTTCCTCATCGCTCTGTAGCTCATCTAGCTGCTCCTCCTCTCCTGTCACCTGTGTAGAAAAAACATCCATTTCTCTACACATTGCATGTGCTCGAATGTCCTCCTCCTCCTCTAGTTCAGCCCCCACAGGGCTCATGTGGCCATGAGGTGTAGTCGCCACGTCTCCTGTTCCCTGACCAGCCAGATTTACCAGCATCTGTTCCAGGACATGAAGCAGTGGAATGACGTTGTTCATCCCGTAGTCCTTGTGACTGACAAATAACGTGGCCTCCTCAAAGGGCCCAAGCAAACGACATGTGTCACGCATGAGCTGCCACAGGCTAACATCGAAGTTACACAGGGGGGTACCTCTGTCCGCCTGTATCATCAATAAATCGTTTATGGCCTCTCTCTGTTTGTACAGTCGGTCCATCATATGGAGGGTGGAAATGTTGCATATCAGCTTATGTTGGGGGACGCCGTTCTGCCGCTGCAGCTTAAGGAGGGTGTGCTTTGCAGTGTACAAGTGCTTGAAGTGCATGCAAAGTTTCCTGCCCATTTTCAGGATGTCTTGCAGATGGGCAGAAGACTTCGGGAACCGCTTTACAACCAGATTGGCTCAGCCCTCCTTGACGCAGCGCCGACACCATGTTCTTCCCGTTGTCGGTCACCATGGTTCCGATTTTGAGTTTTCAAGGAGAAAGCCAGGATTCGATTTCTTGATGAAGGACACGGAGCAGTTCCTCCCCCATGTGACTCTGTTCGCCCAGGCAAACTAGGTGCAGAACAGCGTGACACCGCCGTGCCCTGCACATGTGGTATGCTGGAGGAGCACTGTGAATTGTCTCTGCAGTGGAGGCTGAGGACACGGTGGAGGATAAGGAGGCAGAGGCGGACATTGTCGCAGGACCAATGGCGTGAGAACGTGGAGGTGGAAGCGGCATCACCTGGCCAAGTTGCTGGTGTGGCTGTGCAGGAACCACATTTACCCAGTGGGCCATAAAGGACATATATTGTTTTTGACCCTGGTTAGAGCTGCACATGTCGGAGCTGCCATGCAGTTTGGCAGACACCGACAGGCTCAAGGACTGGCCCACCTTCTGTTCTACATGTGTGTGCAGGGCTGGTACTGCCTTTTTGACAAAGAAATTACAGCTTAGGACTCTCTACTTCGGCTCGGCACAAGCCATCAGTTCTCTAAAAGGTGCAGAGTCCACCACTTGGAAAGGGAGTGACTGCAGCACCAGCAACTTGGCCAGGAGCACCTTCAGCTTCTGCACCGTTGGATGAGTGCACGCATACTGCTGTCTCTTGGCAATCGCTCGGTGATCGATTGCTGACGGAATGACTGACGAGGAGCAGGAGCATCTGTAACACCCTAGAGTTGTGTTACTAAACTCTTCTACCCCGCTACAATCTCTTAAAAGCATTTACATTGTCATCTCATGTAATTTCACATCATATCCTCATAAATGTGCATTGAAAGCCTTGTCAAATGTATATTGTTGTCATTTTCCATGTTCACCAGCAGGTGGCAGCAATGGGCTAGCAAGGAGTTAGAGTCAGTTTAGTGTTTCTGAACTGGAATAGTTCATTCCAGTTCAGCTCCCCCCCTCTATGAGCAAAGTGAGCTGCGCCCATATCATGCCTCATGGGGAGGGAAGGAAGTTAAGTTAGTATGCCAGCCACCCCTGTTGGGGAAGGCTGTGCGTGTAGGAGCTTCTAGACATAGGAAATCAAGCCAGGATCTTGTCTCGGCTGAGACATTGATCATCGTCCCCAGCCTGAGCCCTTCAGCCTCAGCTGGAAGAGCAAGCAGACAACTCCAGTTCCAGGAAGAAGCATACCCTGAGACAATAGCTGTGAGTACAGTCCAGAGACCCAGGAGAAGCCATATTCCTCCTCAGCTAGTCAGTCCTCACACAGCCGAAGATAAAGTAGTGCAGAAGCCAAATTCCTGCCACAGTTTAGAGCTAACAAGCAGACGTCCTTTTCCTGCAAAGCTCCAGGTACATGAAAGAGCAGAAGATAAATTCCTGCCAACCATTGCCAATACCTGCTGGGACCTAAGACTAAAGCTGTATCTTGCTTGGATGAAAGTTACAATCAGTAAAGACAAGTTTGAACTTTACCCAAGGTCTGGATCTCAATTTCTGCTGCAAAATCCCTCTATTATTCCTACTAGCACCACACTCAATTTATTGCAAGTGAGCCAGGATCCAGGAGTCCAGCCGTACCCAGGTAGGAGAAACCGTTGACACCATTATCACCACTATACAGAGACATTACCACTCTGGCATTCCTAACCTGGGGCGTGAGTTATAACACCTTGGAGGGCCCTGTGATAGTACCCTGCGCACGCTGCAATTGGCGTCACGAACAAAACTATAGACTATCACCTACACCTGAACCAGCCATTGCATAATTTGGCGTCAGAGTGCATACCCCGGTCCAGCTCATTGCATATCAGGACCAGCAGATGATGAGAAGGACAGACAGCTCCCTTCGGCTGAGCTGGTAGAGCCTTGACTGACTGAAATCGGGTGCATGTCCCCGGGTGATGCAGCGGTTGCCGCGGCAGGTTGGACCACCACATTGGAGCCACGGTTCACCCAGGCCACTATATGGTGACGCTGCATGTGTTGACGCAGGGCCGTGGTGCCAACATTGTCACCCTGACCACGCTTCATCTTCTGCCCACAAATCTGTCAAATGGCCATGTTCACCTCCTCCGGCGGCCTAACAAGAAATTCCCACACGGTTCAGTATGGCATTTTCCCACCAACACGCTGTGCTGACTGCCTGCTACCGCTGCCTCCGTGAACCCCTGCACCGCTACTTTCCTGAAAAGTGGGTGGTCTACCCCAGGCATGTTTGGCTCCCGACCTCCCACTGCTGCCACCCTGCTGACTCACAGCCACCCTGCTGACTCACAGCCACACTGCCACCCTGCTGGCTCACAGCCACACTGCCACCCTGCTGGCTCACAGCCACACTGCCACCCTGCTGGCTCACAGCCACACTGCCACCCTGCTGTCTCCACTGCTGTCTCACACACAAGCTGCCACCCTCTTCTCCTGATGATGATGAAGCCCCTTCTTCACCCGGATACCAAGTGCGATCGGCTACATCATCATCTTCTTCTGTCTGCACGTCACTGATGTCCTCCTCAACGGTCTCAGGGCCAGGAGCCTGACCGCTCACAATACCTGCTCCCATGCGACTCTCCTCATCACTTCTTGCCCTTCTACCGGAGGAAGCGGCAGATGTCTCCTCCTGATCTTGGCTGCGTAGTAGCTGCTGACTGTCCTCTAGTAGCTTGACCTTGCTGAAAAGTGGAGCCGAGCCTCCGGCATATAATACTTCTCTGGCTGAGGGAACTGAAAATGACAGAGGACGGTTCAGGACAGGTGGGGGCACAGGGCCTGCTCCCGGGCCATGCCAACTAAGGGTTGTGCAAAAGGGTGATTCAAAATAGAGGGGTTATAATAACCTTCTTGAAAACCTGGATACACATCCAGGCTATCAAAGAGATGTAAAGATTCGGGCGCCAGTGGGGTGGCTAACAAAAAGAGAGAAGAGAGTGCCGTTCCCAGGAGTAGGTAAGGATAGAGGAGTAGGGAAGAGGGGAGTGGCTGGGAGGGAATTTGGAACGTATCAAGGTACGTTGCTCAGTGATTACGTGTATAGAATACACGTTTTGCCAATCCTAGACACAGATCCGGGGGTGGAGGGGATTTTAAGAAAACCAAATAAACAGATGGCGGTGTATCGATTAATGATATACCAATTGATTAGAAATCGGTGTGAGTTAAAAATATAAATATGGAAGAACATAAAAGAACATATGTTCTTTTATGTTCTTTTATATTTATATTTTTAACTCACACGATTTCTTAACTCAACTTCGATTTGCTTATCTCTATTTCTCATACATGACACCGATACAAACAAAGGAAACAGTGGGTTGCTGTCAACGGCAGGACACATAATGGGCGCCGTGACACCAAAGTGCCTGGAAATGGTCTTGACAGAGACCGGGTGTAAGGAAGGGCCCGCCTGTGTCTGGATGGTGGACAACTAAACTGTGGGAGCCACTCATACTTGTCGGCATTTGATCCTCTACTACTGGTGTCTGTTTGGGCCGTCCAAAGCCTGTTCATTGTGTGTGTGACCTCACATATCCACTGCTCCAAACATCTCCTGACAGCGAGGTCAGAACGGTCTAGATGTTGGGCAATTCCTTGAATAACCATCTTGCTTCTCTCAGTCCAATGATGCCCCTCTCATAGGACGTCAACTAGGCAAAAAGTCTTGCAGTGAGTCGTAGAGGCACGTCAAGCAGTCAACAATTGCTCACCAAGAGGTACACTACTCAAAAATGGCCTCTGAGACCTAAACCTTTAGTAAAAGCAAGAAGATGCAACTGCGCTTTTCAGAGTCCTCTGCATCTTCAGCTTGCATCTTCTCTGTTTTTTCAGAATGTGGAGTTCGAATCCTATATACTTTCTATGGATCTGTATTCCACATGCAGGAAAAGCAGAGCCAAGCCAATGCAAGTCAAAGGTGCGAGGAACCCGAGAAGCACAGCTGCATCTTCCAGGCTTTCAGTAAAGGTTTACAGCCCCTTTAGCCATGGGAGGCTTTTAGCCTCAATCTGACAAGTAGCTGTTTACTATAAAGACCCTCTTTTCTATGATGGTAACACTGACAAACCTTAAAGGAGCTCTCTAGAAAACGCTGGTACACATGTGCTTGGACTTCCAGCTGAGAGAGGGAAAAAGAGCTGCTTCATGAACACACATTCGATTTATGGGGGTCTGTTTCTTCTGCAGTTTTTGTGGTTATATGAACTTTAACCCGTTCCCCTTTTTATATATGTCTGCCCCGTCACTTAACAATCCCCCGACCTCTATAATCTTATCAGCACTGCTGTCTACAGTTCCTAAATGAGCCTGCATTTATAACCTCCTGGTGTTTGGCGGCCGCAGTCATTAGTCGCTCACTCGTTTCATGCAGCCATTATTATTCTCATTCTTCTATAATTGTAATATTACATGCTTGGTCGCCCTCAGACTTTTCTCCTTGTACAAACTACGACTGAGGATGTTTGTGGTATGATAATGGAAATGTAGGATATTAATGTAACCTCTATAATAGCTCGATGATCACATGCAGCGCAGAGACCGTGGCTGACACAGAGCGGCAATGCAGTCACTTGTGTCAGTGACAGAAGATGTAAACCCTCCCCAGATACCTGCGCAGATATGTGTGGCTGCTATATACAGTCAACTGGAGAAAGGAGAAAGGAATAACATCCAGCCTCTAGCCATGTAGTCTATCATTACCACAGTGTATAACATCCAGCCTCTAGCCATACAGTCTGCCATTACCACAGTGCATAACATCCAGCCTCTAGCCATTCAGTCTACGATTACCACAGATGTATAACATCCAGCCCCTAGACATGCAGTCTGCTATTACCACAGATGTATAACATCCAGTCTCTAGCCATGCAGTCTACCATTACCACAGTGTATAACATCCAGCCTCTAGTCATGCAGTCTACCATTACCACAGTGTATAACATCTAGCCCCTAGCCATTCAGTCTGCTATTACCACAGATGTATAACATCCAGCCTCTAGCCGTGCAGTCTACCAGTCTACCATTACCACGGTGTATAACATACAGCCTCTAGCCATGCAGTCTACCATTACCACAGTGTATAACATCCAGCCTCTAGCCATGCAGTCTACCATTACCACAGTGTATAACATCCAGCCTCTAGCCATGCAGGCTGCTATTACCACAGGTGTATGACATCCAGCCTCTAGCCATGCAGTCTACTATTACCACAGTGTATAACATCCAGCCTCTAGTCATGCAGTCTGTTATTGCCACAGGTGTATAACATCCATCCTCTAGCCATGCAGTCTGCCATTACCACAGTGTATAACATCCAGCCTCTAGCCATGCAGTCTACCATTACCACAGTGTATAACATCCAGCCTCTAGCCATGCAGTCTGCTATTACCACAGGTGTATGACATCCAGCCTCTAGCCATGCAGTCTACCATTACCACAGTGTATAACATCCAGCCTCTAGCCATGCAGTCTGCCATTATCACAGGTGTATAACATCCAGCCTCTAGCCATGCAGTCCACCATTACCACAGATGTATAACATCCAGCCTCTAGCCATGCAATCTGCCATTACCACAGATGTATAACATCCGGCCGCTAGCCATGCAGTCTACCATTACCACAGATGTAAAACATCCAGCCTCTAGCCATTCAGTATACCATTACCACAAGTGTATAACATCCAGCCTCTAGCCATGCAGTCTACCATTACCACAGGTGTATAACATCTAGCCTCTAGCCATGCAGTCTGCTATTACCACAGATGTATAACATCCAGCCTCTAGCCATGCAGTCTACCATTACCACAGATGTATAACATCCAGCCTCTAGCCATTCAGTCTACCATTACCACAGATGTATAATATCCAGCCTCTAGCCATGCAGTCTGCCATTACCACCAATGTATAACATCCAGCCTCTAGCCATGCAGTCTACAATTAGCACATATGTATAACATCCAGCCTCTAGCAATGCAGTCTACCATTACTGCAGTGTATAACATCCAGTCTTTAGCCATGTAGTCTGCCATTAACACAGATGTATAACATCCAGCCTCTAGCCATTCAGTATACCATTACCACAGGTGTATAACATCCAGCCTCTAGCCATGCAGTCTACCATTACCACAGATGTATAACATCCAGCCTCTAGCCATTCAGTCTACCATTACCACAGTGTATAACATCCAGCCTCTAGCTATGTAGTCTACCAGTCTACCATTACCATAGGTGTATAACATCCAGCCTCTAGCCATGCAGTCTACCATTACCACAGGAGTATAACATCCAGCCTCTAGCCATGTAGCCTGCCATTACCACAGTGTATAACATCCAGCCCCAGTGCACAAGATCCATAAGGCATGATTAGAGGAGTCTGGAGGAACTTGATTGGCTGCACAGAGCCCCAACCTCAACCCCATCCAACAACCAGAACAGAGGCCACAAGCCAGGCCCTCTCCTCCAACATCAGTGTCTAACCTCACAAATGCTCTTCTGGGTGGAGGGGCAAAAATACTCAGATACCCTCTGAAATCTTATAGAAAACCATCCCAGAGGAGCCAAGGGGAGACTATCCCAGAAGAGCAAAGGGGGGACTGACTCCATATTAATTGTCTATGGATGTAGAATGAGAGGTCATAAAAGCTTCTTGAGGTGGGATGTGGCGGGTCTAGAACTTATCTCCATACAGTGTATAGTAAGAAACGAATCAGCAGAGAACTTGGACCCTAGTTGTTGTCACAAAGGTCTAGGTAGCTGAGATATAACCTGCTGAATGGAGGATCCTCACACTAGAGAATGGCTTAAAGGGGTTGACCCATCTCACACATTGGATATGCTGCCAATTTCTGATAGGTGCAGGTCCCAGAGGTGGGACCCGCACCTATCTCTAGAGTGGGGCCCACAAAGTAAAGGAGAGCGCACCGCACATGTGAAGTGTGCTGCATATTCACTTCTATCCTAGTGATATGCCACCAAAGATGGGCCAACTCCTCAAAGGGATTTCGGAGATTAGAGGAACATGGCTTCTTTCTTCTTCAAACACTTTTGCCTACGGGCTGTGTCTGGTATTTAGGTGAATGGGGCTAAGCCGCAGTACCAGGAACAACCCATGGACTAGGGCGGCGCTGTTTCTGAAAATAAAACATTCATGTTTTTCAAATTCCATTATACAGCAAAGTGGACATTCACTCTATTGGAAAAATGATAGAGCAAGGTCAGAACATGGAGCAAGAAGAGGGAGTAAGCTCCTACAAAGCAGGGGCCGTCCATACGACATACAAGGTATTGGACCAAGACAAGAGCTGTATGTATGAGCTATGCCTCTTACTATACAGGGGCTATCCCCAGCACCACGTCTCCCATCATCTGCTCCTCCACCAGGCACATTGTATCATCACTGTTTGTTCCATCCAAAGACATTTGCAATAGTTACTGAGTGGCCCCCCTTCCCGGCGTACTACAACTCCCAGTCTGCTCCTGTATGGCCATGCTAAGACTTGTATTTGCCCAAGTCCTGAGGACTCGCAGGTTGCAGATCTCTGCTCTACAGGATGGAACTTACTCTGATATAAAATGCTACCCCGGCTCTGCTACATTGTATATGACATTTACGTTGCAGCCTCATCGAGACACATCAGATAATTCATATTTTCCGCCGATTACTCTGAGGTTTACGGGGACTGCAATAATGTAACAAGCACAAGGTTCTTTTAGCGTCGTCTGGTTTACAAAACTATTCAGACATACGGAGGGTGGGGGGAAGGTTTCTCCAATTCAGGACCCAGAGTGGAAAGTGGTCACCCCTGTGAGGGCCATACATGTAATACTTCACTTCTCCTGTGGGGGCGCTGCAGGGTGATTGAAGATTTACTGACAGATTTCCCCAGAGATAATCAGCACATGTGCACAATGTAAAGTTCTGCATCTTAGTAGTAATAATCACTGTGCTTCATATGTCCTAGGGGATGTAACACTGGGAGAGTCACTTGTAGAGAAGGATTTGGGGGTCCTTGTAGATCATAGATTGAATAACAGCACAATGTCAATCAGCTGCTTCTAAGGCCACCAGGATATTGTCATGCATTATACGAGGCATGGACTCGCGGGGCAGGGATGTAATATTACCACTTTACAAAGCGTTGGTGCGGCCTCATCTGGAATATGCAGTTAGTTCTGGGCACCAGTCTATAGAAAGGATGCCCTGGAGCTGGAGAGAGTACAGAGGAGAGCGACTAAACTGATAAGGGGCTGGAGGGTCTGAGGTATGAAGAAAGTGGACAGTTTCAAAAAGGGTTTAGACAACTTCTTAAAAGTAAAAAACATAAATGCTTATAGAAATGTGTAGAAATCTGAGTCTCACTTCCTTCTGGGATTCACGTCCCTACCGACGCCTTGGTTGAACTTGATGGACTTATGTTTTTTTTCAACCGTATTAACTATGTAACATCCCCAAAAGTGGACAATCCCTTTAACTCCTCCACAATGTTTAAATCTGGTGAGGGGAATTCACAGACAATTTAAAGCAGAACTCCTCCAGAAACTGAGCTTTACAGCAGAGGAAATGCTCTGTGCCTCAGTGTTACAGCAAAGCTTCTACAATGGAGCAGCTCAGGGCAAACACAGATTTTACTATATTAGCCATGAGTTGTCAGGCCCCACCCCTGCATCATTTTAGCCAAAAGGTGTCAGACTCCACCCCTTTACAATATTAGCCAAGAGGTCTCAGACTCCACCCCTTTCCCTATGCCAGCACAGGCATCAATTAACAGAGGCACCTAGTCATATGACAAGAAAGCTCCTCCCAGGGGTGTGGTCTGATCATTGTTGTTCCTTCATATTGGGGACATCAGTGTAACATTATATGATGGACTTTCCCTTCAAATGTGTAAAAACATCCTGATTCCCGGGTTCTGCTTCAGTCCTTAAGACCACGGACAGGATTTCTGTGATTTGTGAATAAACCAGAATCTGCTATAATTCGTATCTACAGAAATAAGTCACAAAAAGGAGTGAAAATGGAGGTGATCTACAGACGTATGGCTGCTCCAGTCACACCTGGAAATTCACGGCTGTGATGCTGAACCTCAGTGTCTAGGAAGCTGAGATCTAGGCGGCTGTATGCAGGTGATTACACTACAGACTGTACTACATGTATGAGAAAAGCATGCCTCTTCTCTGAATGTACATCATGGATATCAAGATCTCTGCTAGCTGTTAATTTATGGGAACCAAAAACTTCTAATAAACTAATGTATCTGAGAGGTTTTTACAAAGTATCGATGTGGATGAAAACTGACAGCCCGGAGTCCGGAACAGAGATTTGTGGCTGAATGTATCCGTCTATGAAAGCACAGGACTCCACCAGCATGGCATCTCATGGATGTCCCCTCAAGGCATACATATCGCTGCAATATAAAAATCCATATCTGATTAGGTATGGATGTATAGAGTAAAGAAACAAAAAAGGAAGAAGAGAGAAAAAACTGAAGAAAGAAGATGAAGAAAATGAAGAAAAAGAGAAACAGAAGAAAGAGGAGGAGGAAGAAATAGAAGAAAGAAGAAGAAGAAAACTAAGAAAAGAAAGAAAAAGAGGAAGAAAAAAAAACAGAAAAAAGAAGAGGAAGAAAAAAAAGTAGAAGAAAGAACAAGAGAAAGAAAAAAATTGGAAGAAAAAAGTAGAAGAAAGAAGAGGAAGAAACAACAGAAAGGAGAAGCAGAAGAAAGAAGAGGAAGTAAAAGAACTAGTAGAGAAAGAATTGTAAAAGAAATGTAAGAACATGAAGAACAAAAATGAGAGGATGAAGGATGAGAAGAAAAGCAGAAAAGTCAAGAAAAATCAGACAAGAAAGAAGATTGAAAAGGAGAAGAAGTAGAAGAGGGAAAAAAAGCAATGAAGAGATAAAAATATGTAAGCAAAAAGGAAGAAGATGAAGACATAAAGAGAATAAAAAGGTGGATAAAAAAAGGCGAGTAAGATGAGAAAAGGAAGATGAGGAAGAAATACGAATATCATCCAGAAGAGGGGGGCTCGTCACAGTGCTCCGGACGCCTTTTACGAGGGTCTAGAGTCCAGAAAACCCTTTATTTGATGTATCAGAATCCAACAGTAATTTTGACCCGAGGGAGCCCTGGTGCCCTATATTGTGGTAGGGGCCCATGTGCTGCTACACAACGGTATGTCTGCCCCTGGTTTATAACAGTCCTGGGATCTTCATCATCCTCACTGCCCACTGTACCCGCACTGGGCGATACGTGAGAACCACAGCTGATGATATATTACCGAGCGGACAGGGATGTTACAAATCTTATAATGTACGGAATATAGTAGAAGATTATAAGATCAGGGCACAGAATGCAATTTCCTTCCTCCAGGGATAATATCCAGCATTACGAGCAGTCACCCTTCCCCCCCTCAGAGCTTCACATAAGTGACCAGAGAAGAATTCACTATTTCACAGCAGTAAATTCCATCTTCTGGGGGCCCTTCCAGTGGTTCATCATCTGAGAGTGATCTGAGCCCCTGGGCGTCAGTTAAGGGCCCTTCCCATAGCACCATAGTTATCATACATGATCACTGACTAGAATGGTCAATCCCTCCTTGTGGATCACCATCCCTTTAAATGTCTTATGACCATAGAGGGCACATAAAATAAACCAGCCCCTGGTAGGAATTGTGGGTGCCAGAACCAACCCCTGTTGTGTATGTAGATGGGCGATTCTGTCCACCACTAGGGGGAGCTCACTGTACGCTGCATCTACATTGAGCTCAGTAATACACAGTATGGCATCTTTCCCAGACAAGGTTCTGCCAACCGTCCGTAGTTACTGACCAGAAGGAAGCCTGGCATCAGGACCTTGTGCCGCTCTATACTATACCTGACCCCCATTACAGCTACCCCTGCGCCCCATCGATGATCCTCCACCTCCCTCATGACTCGCCATGATCAATGATTTACATTTACCGGCTTGGGGGTCTGAATTCATTTAGGCGTTTTGTCTGGGGAATGAATTAATTGGGGGGTCTGGGGAATTTATTAATTTTACTGCATGGGGGGGGGGTCTAAATTAATTTGGAGGTCTGGCATCTGAATGAATTGTAGTCTGGGTCTAAATGAATTATGGGGTTTGACATCTGGGGTCTGGATTAATTTAGGGGTGTGACATCAGGGGTCTGGATTAATTTGGGGGTGTGACATCAGGGGTCTGGATTAATTTGGGGGGGGGGGTGACATCTGGGGTCTGTATTAATTTGGGGG
This sequence comes from Bufo gargarizans, assembly GCF_014858855.1. Taxonomy (NCBI): domain Eukaryota; kingdom Metazoa; phylum Chordata; class Amphibia; order Anura; family Bufonidae; genus Bufo; species Bufo gargarizans. The sequence continues at coordinate 72,537,113 of NC_058080.1, forward strand.
TGTGACATCAGGGGTCTGGTTTAATTTGGGGGTGTGACATCAGGGGTCTGGTTTAATTTGGGGGTGTGACATCAGGGGTCTGGTTTAATTTGGGGGTGTGACATCTGGGGTCTGTATTAATTTGGGTGTGTGACATCTGGGGTCTGTATTAATTTGGGGTGTGACATCTGGGGTCTGGATTAATTTGGGGGTGTGACATCTGCGGTCTGGATTAATTTGGGGGTGTGACATCTGGGGTCTGGATTAATTTGGGGGGGTGACATCTGGGGTCTGTATTAATTTGGGCGGGGGTGACATCTGGGGTCTGTATTAATTTGGGCGGGGGTGACATCTGGGGTCTGTATTAATTTGTGGGTGTGACATCTGGGGTCTGGATTAATTTGGGGGGGTGACATCTGGGGTCTAAATTAATATTGGGGTCTGACATCTAGGGTGTGATTTAATATTGGTGTCTGTCATCTAGGGTCTAGATTAATTTGAGGATGTGACATCTGGGTTTTGGATTAATTTGGGGGTATGACATCTGGATTAATTTGGGGGTTTGACATCTGGATTAATTTGGGGGTATGACATCTGGATTCATTTGGGGGTATGACATCTGGATTCATTTGGGGGTATGACATCTGGATTCATTTGGGGGTATGACATCTGGATTCATTTGGGGGTATGACATCTGGACTAATTTGGGGGTCTGACATCTGGACTAATTTGGGGGTTTGACATCTGGACTAATTTGGGGGTTTGACATCTGGACTAATTTGGGGATTTGACATCTGGACTCCTTTCTTGTGGCTGGATAGTGTACTGGTTAAGGGCTCTGCCTTGACATGGGAGACCAGGGTTCGAATCCTGGCTAGGTAGGGTAGGGTCAGTACCGATTCAGTAGGAAGTCCTTGGGAAAGACTTCCTAACACTGCAGGGTGGCCCCTCGAGTGCGTCCTTAGTGGCTCCAGCTCTTGAGCCCTTTGAGTCCAACAGGAGTAAAGCGCTACACAAATGTTAGGATTATTATTACTAGTTTTAGCCCTTTTTACTCCTTTTTTTTTAAATTAAAGTTCCCCCTAGAATTTTCCTCCCAGGGTTCATGGACTAAAAAAGAAAGGGCATGTTATGCCTTTGCAGGGTTTTTGGTGCTTTGTATTTGACAATCCCGTCCTCAGCTACCATCCTGATGTTTATGGGTGGGGGCTGATCCGGTACTGCCGAACTCACACCTCATTTCTTATTAATTGTACATTGACCTTCGATTTGCTTTAGGAGAGGGGCTAGTCCGGTGGCGGTGGTCTACACCTCTGCTATGAAAGCCCCAGTGATGCTGCTCTCTATGTACAGTATCCCGTTACTATTGTGCAGACTGGAGGATAAATCCATCCGATGCTCTCTGCCCGGCCGCACAGGCTGGAGATTCAGAGCCGCCATCACTGCGCCTGGGGTCCATTCCCTGTAATAATAATGCTGATGATACAGAGAGTCATTTTCCTGCCGCCTCCTCTGCTGTTATTGCTCGTCTTTTTAATTCTGAGCTTATTGTCTTCCCTGGAGGCACTTACTTAATATTGTGAAGCATGAATCCAGGGAGCGTGGCCTCTGCGGCTAGCTCTGTGCTCACTTGTTCTCATAGAGGGATTCCCTTTCTAGATGAGCGGAGCCCGTGGCCCCAGACTCCAGTCACAGCTAAATGTGAGCTTTATCCAGTCCTTGTGTACGCAGCACAGGCGCCATTACTGGGTCTGGACCAGATGTTCTAGGCTCCCAGTGCTCCATCACTCAGGATCCCTCATGTTCTTTTTAAGATCTGTAACGCCCCAGAGGTGCTTTACCACTTCTGCACCCGCTACTGTCTTTATTGGCTAACCTAACGTCATCTGTGCGTTTATTTCCAGATCCTATATAATCGGCATATGTCTTTCCATGTAACTGATATGTTCAATTGTAATGTGCCTGGTTCACCAGCAGGTGGCAGCATAAATGGCAGAGCTACAGGGACAGAGAATGGAGCTTTCCTTCCATTCTAACACCCCCCTCTGTGGTGTGGTGGGGCGCGTCCCACTTGCTGCAGGAAGGGTGGGGACCAGTTAGTTCCAGTTAAGGTCTTCCCTAGACAGGGGAAGGATGTGCAGCGGGTGCCTTGCCCAGGCGAGCTGGAGCACCTTCAGCTCAGCTGGATATGGAGGCAGAGGCTTAGAGACTTCCTGGTATAGAATTCAGAGTCAGACTACAAGAGAGAAGTTGCAGCACCCAGAGAAAACTAAATTATACAGCTAGCCTGTCAGCAAAACAGAGCCAAAGAGCAACAGACGTAGCAGAGAGGAGTTTGCCAGCCACAGTTAATGCCAAAGCCTGCTGGGAACCAAGACAAAGCCTGAAACCGTTTGAAGAAACGTTTATGCAGAGTAAAGCTGTTTCCAACTTCATCACAAGGTCCGGACTCAATTTATTTCATCATCAGAGACAATGTCTAAGGTCCAGCGTATCCCAGTAGGAGCACCGTGACACGTGCATCAACATTAAGGGACATTTTAGGCCACCCTAAACCACTCTGGCATTCCTACACCTGGGTACCATCTACTACATCACTAAAAGGGGCTCTGTGCCCTTGTTGCTTCACTGCAACTGGCATCTTGAAAAACATTTACTTTAAGAGACACATGGCCGCTGTCGGTCAGCTGCAGATCCGCAATGGATTAACCATAAGACCCCACAGCAATATGAACCCATTCCACCATTATTACTGTCACAAGCGGCTGACCCTCATACAGGCAGAGACAAGCAGCTGACCCTCATACAGGCAGAGACAAGCAGCTGACCCTCCCACAGTCAGAGACAAGCGGCTGACCCTCCCACAGTCAGAGACAAGCGGCTGACCCTCCCACAGTCAGAGACAAGCGGCTGACCCTCCCACAGTCAGAGACAAGCGGCTGACCCTCCCACAGTCAGAGACAAGCGGCTGACCCTTCCACAGTCAGAGACAAGCAGCTGACCCTCATACAGGTTAAGACAAGCAGCTGACCCTCATGCAGGTTAAGACAAGCGGCTGACCCTCATGCAGGTTAAGACAAGCGGCTGACCCTCCCACAGTCAGAGACAAGTAGCTGACCCTCCTACAGTCACTGACAAGTAGCTGACCCTCCTACAGTCACTGACAAGTAGCTGACCCTCCTACAGTCAGAGACAAGCAGCTGACCCTCCTACAGTCAGAGACAAGCAGCTGACCCTCCTACAGTCAGAGACAAGCAGATGACCCTCCTACAGTCAGAGACAAGTAGCTGACCCTCCTACAGTCACTGACAAGTAGCTGACCCTCCTACAGTCACTGACAAGCAGCTGACCCTCCTACAGTCAGAGACAAGCAGCTGACCCTCCTACAGTCAGAGACAAGCAGCTGACCCTCCTACAAGTGGCTGACCCTCCTACAGTCAGAGACAAGCAGCTGACCCTCCTACAGTCAGAGACAAGCAGCTGACCCTCCTACAAGTGGCTGACCCTCCTACAGTCAGAGACAAGCAGATGACCCTCATACAAGCAGCTGACCCTCCTACAGTCAGAGACAAGCATCTGACCCTCCTACAGTCAGAGACAAGCAGCTGACCCTCCTACAGTCAGAGACAAGCATCTGACCCTCCTACAGTCAGAGACAAGCAGATGACCCTCCTACAGTCAGAGACAAGCAGCTGACCCTCCTACAGTCAGAGACAAGCAGCTGACCCTCCTACAGTCAGAGACAAGCAGCTGACCCTCCTACAGTCAGAGACAAGCAGCTGACCCTCATACAGGCAGAGACAAGCGGCTGACCCTCATACAGTCAGAGACAAGCAGATGACCCTCATACAAGCAGCTGACCCTCCTACAATGGAGATTCCATGAAAAGATCTGCTTCCAGAGGGATCCTGAGGCTGCATGCACTTCAGAGTTTCTTCATTCCTTTGTGCTTGTTCCAAAAGCTTCTACCAAAATGTTATCTAAGCAAATTAAAAGTGGGATCCTGTTCAGACTCCAGCTCCCACCTCATGTATACAAATGTAACGCAGCTGCAGCAGCGAAACGACATCAGTAAACAAAGAAATATGTTTATCTCACCTCAACCATGAAAGCCAAAGAACTGAGCGTAAAAGTGATAAAATCTGCAGATGTCCAGATCGTGCGCAAACAGCTCGGCGCATGTCTACGAGAGCGGAGGATACGGAAAATCTACATAAATGCTGCATTCTGTATACTAATGTATGTTTTTCTCTTTCTGCCTTGTTAGGTTTGAGTGCGTTTGCCTTTACCTGGCATTCTAACACTCTCTTGCACCTGGTAACCTCCATCACATGGTCTGGTGTGGGTGTAGCTCGCGGCCTGGCTTCATTCACATAGTACTACCGCAGTATACATGCTGGGCGTTTGTGGGAAGCTTGGCTGCGAGTTGAATTATATCACCTTCAGACCGTGTTCACACCACAGTTAGAGCAGCGGTTAGGACCCCTTGCCATGCTGAGAACCGTGACGTGGTGCATGTGGGCTCCGATATCTCCATGACTGGAACATATTGGCAAAAGTCTCAGCTTTTAATACCTGCATTTATGTCTTGCCAGCATAGTCAGTGTTATATCTGTTTGGTGCATTCTCTCTCCGTGTTTTATACTAATATATTTCTGAAGGACGAAGGAGCCGGAATTTGCCAAGAAATATGCATTGTTTTATAAGACTGGACACAAATGTATCACAGGTGCAAATAACAAACTAGAAGCAGATTACTGCACAGAGTCCTGCTGGAAAACACAGCTGTTTACCTCTGCCTTTGCAAAGGTCAGATGATTTCCTCAATTTATAGGAGGGTCAGCTGCTTGTCTGCCTGTGGGAGGGTCAGCCGCTTGTCTCTGCCTGTGGGAGGGTCAGCCCTTTGTCTCTGCCTGTGGGAGGGTCAGCCGCTTGTCTCTGCCTGTGGGAGGGTTAGCCGCTTGTCTCTGCCTGTGGGGAGGGGGGGGGGGGGTCAGCCACTTGTCTGCCTGTGGGAGGGTCAGCCGCTTGTCTCTGCCTATGGGGAGGGGGGGGGGGGGGGTCAGCCACTTGTCTGCCTGTGGGAGGGTCAGCCACTTGTCTCTGCCTGTGGGAGGGTCAGCCGCTTGTCTCTGCCTGTGGGAGGGTCAGCCACTTGTCTCTGCCTGTGGGAGGGTCAGCCACTTGTCTCTGCCTGTGGGAGGGTCAGCCGCTTGTCTCTGCCCGTGGGAGGGTCAGCCGCTTGTCTCTACTTGTGGGATGGTCAGATACCTGTCTCTGCCTGTGGGAGGGTCAGCCGCTTGTCTCTGCCTGTGGGAGGATCAGCAGCTTATCTCTGCCGGTGGGAGGATCAGCAGCTTGTCTCTGCCGGTGGGAGGGTCAGCCGCTTGTCTCTGCCTGCGGGAGGATCAGCCGCTTGTCTCTGCTTGTGGGAGGATCAGCAGCTTGTCTCTGCTTGTGGGAGGATCAGCTATCTGTCTCTGAATGTGGGAGAGGAGGATGTTTATCTCTGCCTCTGGGAGGATCCGCTACCTGTCAGGGTTGGCTGCTTGTCTTTGCCTGTGTGAGGGTCAGCTGCCCAAGGCAGAGACGAGCAGCTGTGGCTTCCAGCAGGACTCTGTGGTATCATCTACTTTTAGGCCTCTTTCACACTTGCGTTGTCCGGATCCGGCGTGTACTCCACTTGCCGGAATTACACGCCGGATCCGGAAAAACGCAAGTTAACTGAAAGCATTTGAAGACGGATCCGTCTTCAAAATGCGTTCAGTGTTACTATGGCAGCCAGGACGCTATTAAAGTCCTGGTTGCCATAGTAGGAGTGGGGAGCGGGGGAGCGGTATACTTACCATCCGTGCGGCTCCCGGGGCGCTCCAGAATGACGTCAGAGCGCCCCATGCGCATGGATGACATGACATGCTATCACGTCATCCATGCGCTTGGGGCGCCCTGACGTCACTCTGGAGCGCCCCGGGAGCCGCACGGACGGTAAGTATGCTGCTCCCCCGCTCCCCGCTACACTTTACCGTGGCTGCCAGGACTTTAGCGTCCCGGCAGCCATGGTAACCATTCAGAAAAAGCTAAACGTCGGATCCGGCAATGCGCCGAAACGACGTTTAGCTTAAGGCCGGATCCGGATCAATGCCTTTCAATGGGCATTCATTCCGGATCCGGCCTTGCGGCAAGTCTTCAGGATTTTTGACCGGAGCAAAAAGCGCAGCATGCTACGGTATTTTCTCCGGCCAAAAAACGTTCCGGTCCGGAACTGAGGACATCCTGATGCATCCTGAACAGATTTCACTCCATTCAGAATGCATTAGGATAAAACGGATCAGGATTCTTCCGGCATAGAGCCCCGACGACGGAACTCTATGCCGGAACCGGCCAACGCAAGTGTGAAAGAGCCCTAACTTGTTATTTCAACCTTGAAGTGATTTGTTTTGTATCCAGTGTCTTATGAAACATCTCAGTGTTGAATATTTCTCGCCACATTCCGACTCCTCTGATCTTCAGGATGCATGACCATACCGAGTGCAGCCTTTCTGTAAATCTCCCGTCTCTCCCGCCATTGTAGCCGGGCGCAGGCGCTGAGCCGTTTGCACAAGATTGGGACCTCCCTGATTTTATGACTTTTTTATGTTCAGTCCTTTCACTGTCTTGGTTGAGGGGAGATAAACATGTTCCTTTGTTTCCGGATGTCGCCTCGCGGATGCAGCTGCGTTACACTGTATACACCAGGTGGGAACTGTCATCACAAATGTCTGGAGGCCGCCCCACATTTAATTTACTTAGATGAGATTTCGGAAGTAACGTTTGGAATAAGAACAAAAGAATGAAAGAAATTCTATTAACTCTGAAGAACATCCCGCCTCAGGATCCCTCTGGATCTAGATCTCGTTATGGAATCTCAACTTTTAACGAGAACATATCACCAGAAAACAGATATGGCCTATCGGACAGATCCATTTTTTGATACCGCAGCCCTCCCAGTACGATAACGCTTTATGTCACCTTTTAGCTTGTGCTGTGTACAGGGGGTGTGCAGGATCATCAGTCATCTCATTATCATCAACGGGCGTGGTCAACATGAAAGGGAACACCTCTATTATACAGCTGGATGCAGAAAACAGGGCTTTCGCACAACCAGTTTTTAACACAGTTGTCCTTAAGCTGTGCACTCTGGAAAGGAGAGAGTTAAACCAACATACTAAGGGTCCATTCACACGTCCGCAATTTCGTTCCGCATTTTGCGGAATGGAATTGCGGACCCATTCATTTCTATGGGGCAGCACGATGTGATGCCCGGATCCGGAATTGCGGATCCGCACTTCCGGGTCCGCAATTCCGATCCCGAAAAATCTAGAACATGTCCTATTCTTGTCCGCAATTGCGGACAAGAAAAGGCATTTTCTATGAGAATGCCGACGATGTGCGGTCCGCAAAATGCGGAACGCACATCGCCAATGTCCACGTTTAGCGTATCCACGGTGTGAATCAACCCTAAGGGCTCATGCACACGGCCATATGTATTTTGCAGCCCGCAAAACACAGATCCGCAAAAAAAAAAACTATGACGTCCGTGTACATTCCGTATTTTGCGGAATGGAACAGGTGGCCCCTAACAGAACAGTCCTAACCTTGACAATAATAGGACATGTTCTATGTTTTTGCGGAATGGACATACGGAAACGGAACGCACATGGAGTCATTTCTGGGTTTTTTTGCGGCCCTATTGAAGTTTATAGTGGCCCGCATGCGGGCCACAAAAAACGGAACGGACGCTGCGTGCATGAGCCCTAAAGGCGATTAACAAGCCCAATAACAGCTTTATTTGGAATTTTTAACTTTTTCACTTCCAGTGAACACAGAGGGAACAGTGGCCCTGAGTGGTATGGATTGATAGTATAGTACCGCTGCACACCTAGGCAGAATACAGTGCTGCACCGAGTCACCATACAGCAGCGTGCGGAGTGCCTATGGCCCCACAGTACAGAGATTACCCCATATTCCTGTGTGAACGATCAGCAAGGACACAATGATTGTGTGACTGATTGTCCATGTTGTGTGGTTGTAACTAGAGTTGAGCGAACACCTGGATGTTCGGGTTCGAGAAGTTCGGCCGAACATCCCGGAAATGTTCGGGTTCGGGATCCGAACCCGATCCGAACTTCGTCCCGAACCCGAACCCCATTGAAGTCAATGGGGACCCGAACTTTTCGGCACTAAAAAGGCTGTAAAACAGCCCAGGAAAGAGCTAGAGGGCTGCAAAAGGCAGCAACATGTAGGTAAATCCCCTGCAAACAAATGTGGATAGGGAAATGAATTAAAATAAAAATTAAATAAATAAAAATTAACCAAAATCAATTGGAGAGAGGTTCCATAGCAGAGAATCTGGCTTCCCGTCACCCACCACTGGAACAGTCCATTCTCAGATATTTAGGCCCCGGCACCCAGGCAGAGGAGAGAGGTCCCGTAACAGAGAATCTGTCTTCATGTCAGCAGAGAATCAGTCTGCATGTCATAGCAGAGAATGAGGCTTCACGTCAGCCACCACTGCAACAGTCCATTGGCATATATTTAGGCCCAGCACACACACAGGCAGAGGAGAGAGGTCCCGTAACAGAGAATCTGGCTTCATGTCAGCAGAGAATCAGTCTGCATGTCATAGCAGAGAATGAGGCTTCACGTCAGCCACCACTGCAACAGTCCATTGGCATATATTTAGGCCCAGCACACACACAGGCAGAGGAGAGAGGTCCCGTAACAGAGAATCTGTCTTCATGTCAGCAGAGAATTAGTATGCATGTCATAGCAGAGAATGAGGCTTCACGTCAGCCACCACTGCAACAGTCCATTGGCATATATTTAGGCCCAGCACACACACAGGCAGAGGAGAGAGGTCCCGTAACAGAGAATCTGGCTTCATGTCAGCAGAGAATCAGTCTGCATGTCATAGCAGAGAATCAGGCTTCACGTCACCCACCACTGCAACAGTCCATTGTCATAAATTTAGGCCCAGCACTAGTGTTGAGCGGCATGTCCCATATTCGAATTCGCGAAATTTTGTGAATATTCGAAAGAATATTCGTAAAATATTCGCGATTATTCAAATTCGTTATTATTTCGCATATGCGATAATTCGAATTTTCGCATCGCATAATACATATGCTATGCAAAATTCACATGTGCGCTAATGAAATCGCCTTACGAAGATTCGCAACTCAATTCAATCACTAATGTATGAATGCAATGCCCTTTGCCTCTGTTCTGGGACAAGTGTAGATATTCGCATGTGCGCTAATAAAATCGCCTTACGAAGATTCGCACCTCAATCACTTTCTAGGGAATGTGAGACTTTTGGGAATCAATCGAGATACAGTGGGGGGTGATGACAGTAGTTGACAGAGTACAGATCAATGTAATCTGTAAGGTGGAAAGTAAAATAAAAAATACGAATATTCGTAAATCGAATTTTACGAAGTTCTACGTATTCGCGAATATGGTGCTATACTATATGAATGCACAGGCCTTTGCCTCTCTGTTCTGGGGACAAGTGTAGATATTTGCATTTGCGTTAATAAAATCGCCTTACGAAGATTCGCAGCTCAATTCAATCACTAATGTATGAATGCAAAGCCCTTTGCCTCTGTTCTGCGACAAGTGTAGATATTCGCATGTGCGCTAATAAAATCGCCTTACGAAGATTCGCAACTCAATTCACTAATGTATGAATGCAAAGCCCTTTGCCTCTGTTCTGGGACGTGCCGATATTCGCATGTGCGCTAATAAAATCGCCTTACGAAGATTCGCGCCTCAATCACTTTCTAGGCAATGTGAGTAAGATCTGAGCTGTTGGACCTTTGGGAAACAATCAATTATATGTGTACTGTAATTTTGTGGGGGGGGGGGAAAAAAACAAAAAACGAATATTCGTTTTTACGAATATATAGCACTATATTCGAAATATTCGCGAAATCGCGAAGTTGCGATATTCGCGAAAAAAATTTGCTTTTCGAATATTCGCGCTCAACACTACCCAGCACCCAGGCAGAGGAGAGAGGTCCCGTAACAGACAATCTGGCTTCATGTCAGCAGAGAATCAGTCTGCATGTCATAGCAGAGAATGAGGCTTCACGTCAGCCACCACTGCAACAGTCCATTGGCATATATTTAGGCCCAGCACCCAGGCAGAGGAGAGAGGTCCCGTAACAGACAATCTGGCTTCATGTCAGCAGAGAATCAGTCTGCATGTCATAGCAGAGAATCAGGCTTCACGTCACCCACCACTGGAACAGTCCATTGGCATATATTTAGGCCCAGCACCCAGGCAGAGGAGGGAGGTCCCGTAACAGAGAATCTGTCTTCATGTCAGCAGAGAATTAGTCTGCATGTCATAGCAGAGAATGAGGCTTCACGTCAGCCACCACTGCAACAGTCCATTGGCATATATTTAGGCCCAGTACACACACAGGCAGAGGAGAGAGGTCCCGTAACAGAGAATCTGGCTTCATGTCAGCAGAGAATCAGTCTGCATGTCATAGCAGAGAATGAGGCTTCACGTCAGCCACCACTGCAACAGTCCATTGGCATATATTTAGGCCCAGCACACACACAGGCAGAGGAGAGAGGTCCCGTAACAGAGAATCTGGCTTCATGTCAGCAGAGAATCAGTCTGCATGTCATAGCAGAGAATGAGGCTTCACGTCAGCCACCACTGCAACAGTCCATTGGCATATATTTAGGCCCAGCACACACACAGGCAGAGGAGAGAGGTCCCGTAACAGAGAATCTGGCTTCATGTCAGCAGAGAATCAGTCTGCATGTCAAAGCAGAGAATGAGGCTTCACGTCAGCCACCACTGCAACAGTCCATTGGCATATATTTAGGCCCAGCACACACACAGGCAGAGGAGAGAGGTCCCGTAACAGAGAATCTGTCTTCATGTCAGCAGAGAATCAGTCTGCATGTCATAGCAGAGAATGAGGCTTCACGTCAGCCACCACTGCAACAGTCCATTGGCATATATTTAGGCCCAGCACACACACAGGCAGAGGAGAGAGGTCCCGTAACAGGGGATCTGGCTTCATGTCAGCAGAGAATCAGTCTGCATGTCATAGCAGAGAATGAGGCTTCACGTCACCCACCACTGCAACAGTCCATTGGCATATATTTAGGCCTAGCACACAGGCAGAGCAGAGAGGTCCCGTAACAGACAATCTGGCTTCATGACAGCAGAGAATCAGTCTGCATGTCATAGCAGAGAATGAGGCTTCACGTCACCCACCACTGCAACAGTCCATTGGCATATATTTAGGCCTAGCACACAGGCAGAGCAGAGAGGTCCCGTAACAGACAATCTGGCTTCATGACAGCAGAGAATCAGTCTGCATGTCATAGCAGAGAATGAGGCTTCACGTCACCCACCACTGCAACAGTCCATTGGCATATATTTAGGCCTAGCACACAGGCAGAGCAGAGAGGTCCCGTAACAGACAATCTGGCTTCATGTCAGCAGAGAATCAGTCTGCATGTCATAGCAGAGAATGAGGCTTCACGTCACCCACCACTGCAACAGTCCATTGGCATATATTTAGGCCTAGCACACAGGCAGAGCAGAGAGGTCCCGTAACAGACAATCTGGCTTCATGTCAGCAGAGAATCAGTCTGCATGTCATAGCAGAGAATGAGGCTTCACGTCACCCACCACTGCAACAGTCCATTGGCATATATTTAGGCCTAGCACACAGGCAGAGCAGAGAGGTCCCGTAACAGACAATCTGGCTTCATGACAGCAGAGAATCAGTCTGCATGTCATAGCAGAGAATGAGGCTTCACGTCACCCACCACTGCAACAGTCCATTGGCATATATTTAGGCCTAGCACACAGGCAGAGCAGAGAGGTCCCGTAACAGACAATCTGGCTTCATGTCAGCAGAGAATCAGTCTGCATGTCATAGCAGAGAATGAGGCTTCACGTCACCCACCACTGCAACAGTCCATTGGCATATATTTAGGCCTAGCACCCAGGCAGAGGAGAGAGGTCCCGTAACAGACAATCTGGCTTCATGTCAGCAGAGAATCAGTCTGCATGTCATAGCAGAGAATGAGGCTTCACGTCACCCACCACTGCAACAGTCCATTGGCATATATTTAGGCCCAGCACACAGGCAGAGGAGAGAGGTCCCGTAACAGACAATCTGGCTTCATGACAGCAGAGAATCAGTCTGCATGTCATAGCAGAGAATGAGGCTTCACGTCACCCACCACTGCAACAGTCCATTGGCATATATTTAGGCCTAGCACACAGGCAGAGCAGAGAGGTCCCGTAACAGACAATCTGGCTTCATGACAGCAGAGAATCAGTCTGCATGTCATAGCAGAGAATGAGGCTTCACGTCACCCACCACTGCAACAGTCCATTGGCATATATTTAGGCCTAGCACACAGGCAGAGCAGAGAGGTCCCGTAACAGACGATCGGGCTTCATGTCAGCAGAGAATCAGTCTGCATGTCATAGCAGAGAATCAGGCTTCACGTCAGCCACCACTGCAACAGTCCATTGTCATAAATTTAGGCCCAGCACCCAGGCAGAGGAGAGAGGTCCCGTAACAGACAATCTGGCTTCATGTCAGCAGAGAATTAGTCTGCATGTCATAGCAGAGAATCAGGCTTCATGTCAGCCACCACTGCAACAGTCCATTGGCATATATTTAGGCCTAGCACACAGGCAGAGGAGAGGTTCATTCCACTTTGGGTAGCCTCGCAATATAATGGTAAAATGAAAATAAAAATAGGATTGAATGAGGAAGTGCCCTGGAGTCCAATAATATATGGTTATGGGGAGGTAGTTAATGTCTAATCTGGACAAGGGACGGACAGGTCCTGTGGGATCCATGCCTGGTTCATTTTTATGAACGTCAGCTTGTCCACATTGTCTGTAGACAGGCGGCTGCGTTTGTCTGTAATGACGCCCCCTGCCGTGCTGAATACACGTTCAGACAAAACGCTGGCTGCCGGGCAGGCCAGCACCTCCAAGGCATAAAAGGCTAGCTCTGGCCACGTGGACAATTTAGAGACCCAGAAGTTGAATGGGGCCGAACCATCAGTCAGTACGTGGAGGGGTGTGCACATGTACTGTTCCACCATGTTAGTGAAATGTTGCCTCCTGCTAACACGTTGCGTATCAGGTGGTGGTGCAGTTAGCTGTGGCGTGTTGACAAAAGTTTTCCACATCTCTGCCATGCTAACCCTGCCCTCAGAGGAGCTGGCCGTGACACAGCTGCCTTGGCGACCTCTTGCTCCTCCTCTGCCTTGGCCTTGGGCTTCCACTTGTTCCCCTGTGACATTTGGGAATGCTCTCAGTAGCGCGTCTACCAACGTGCGCTTGTACTCGCGCATCTTCCTATCACGCTCCAGTGCAGGAAGTAAGGTGGGCACATTGTCTTTGTAGCGTGGATCCAGCAGGGTGGCAACCCAGTAGTCCGCACAGGTTAAAATGTGGGCAACTCTGCTGTCGTTGCGCAGGCACTGCAGCATGTAGTCGCTCATGTGTGCCAGGCTGCCCAGGGGTAAGGACAAGCTGTCCTCTGTGGGAGGCGTATCGTCATCGTCCTGCCTTTCCCCCCAGCCACGCACCAGTGATGGACCCGAGCTGCGTTGGGTGCCACCCCGCTGTGACCATGCTTCATCCTCATCCTCCTCCACCTCCTCCTCATCCTCGTCCTCCTCGTCCTCCAGTAGTGGGCCCTGGCTGGCCACATTTGTACCTGGCCTCTGCTGTTGCCAAAAACCTCCCTCTGAGTCACTTCGAAGAGACTGGCCTGAAAGTGCTAAAAATGACCCCTCTTCCTCCTCCTCCTCCTCCTCCTCCTGGGCCACCTCCTCTTCCATCATCGCCCTAAGTGTTTTCTCAAGGAGACATAGAAGTGGTATTGTAACGCTGATAACGGTGTCATCGCCACTGGCCATGTTGGTGGAGTACTCGAAACAGCGCAACAGGGCACACAGGTCTCGCATGGAGGCCCAGTCATTGGTGGTGAAGTGGTGCTGTTCTGTAGTGCGACTGACCCGTGCGTGCTGCAGCTGAAACTCCACTATGGCCTGCTGCTGCTCGCACAGTCTGTCCAGCATGTGCAAGGTGGAGTTCCACCTGGTGGGCACGTCGCATATGAGGCGGTGAGCGGGAAGGCCGAAGTTACGCTGTAGCGCAGACAGGCGAGCAGCGGCAGGATGTGAACGCCGGAAGCGCGAACAGACGGCCCGCACTTTATGCAGCAGCTCTGACATGTCGGGGTAGTTGTGAATGAACTTCTGCACCACCAAATTCAGCACATGCGCCAAGCAAGGGATGTGCGTCAAATTGGCTAGTCCCAGAGCTGCAACGAGATTTCGCCCATTATCACACACCACCAGGCCGGGCTTGAGGCTCACCGGCAGCAACCACTCGTCGGTCTGTTGTTCAATACCCCGCCACAACTCCTGTGCGGTGTGGGGCCTGTCCCCCAAACATATGAGTTTCAGAATGGCCTGCTGACGTTTACCCCGGGCTGTGCTGAAGTTGGTGGTGAAGGTGTGTGGCTGACTGGATGAGCAGGTGGAAGAAGAGGAGGAGGAAGCCGAGAAGGAGGAGGTGGCAACAGGAGGCAAAGAATGTTGCCCTGCGATCCTTGGCGGCGGAAGGACGTGCGCCAAACAGCTCTCCGCCTGGGGCCCAGCTGCCACTACATTTACCCAGTGTGCAGTTAGGGAGATATAGCGTCCCTGGCCGTGCTTACTGGTCCACGTATCTGTGGTTAGGTGGACCTTGCTACAGATGGCGTTGCGCAGTGCACACTTGATTTTATCGGATACTTGGTTGTGCAGGGAAGGCACGGCTCTCTTGGAGAAGTAGTGCCGGCTGGGAACAACATACTGTGGGACAGCAAGCGACATGAGCTGTTTGAAGCTGTCTGTGTCCACCAGCCTAAATGACAGCATTTCATAGGCCAGTAGTTTAGAAATGCTGGCATTCAGGGCTAGGGATCGAGGGTGGCTAGGTGGGAATTTACGCTTTCTATCAAATGTTTGTGAGATGGAGAGCTGAACGCTGGCGTGTGACATGGTTGAGACGCTTGGTGACGGAGGTGGTGGTGGTGGTGTTGGTGGTACATCCCCTGTTTGCTGGGCGGCAGGTGCCAACGTTCCTCCAGAGGCGGAGGAAGAGGCCGAGGCGGCAGCAGCAGAATAGGCCGAGGCGGCAGCAGCAGAAGAGGTAGCAGGGGGAGCCTGAGTGACTTCCTTGGTTTTAAGGTGTTTACTCCACTGCAGTTCATGCTTTGCATGCAGGTGCCTGGTCATGCAGGTTGTGCTCAGGTTCAAAACGTTAATGCCTCGCTTCAGGCTCTGATGGCACAGCGTGCAAACCACTCGGGTCTTGTCGTCAGCACATTGTTTGAAGAAGTGCCATGCCAGGGAACTCCTTGAAGCTGCCTTTGGGGTGCTCGGTCCCAGATGGCGGCGGTCAGTAGCAGGCGGAGTCTCTTGGCGGCGGGTGTTCTGCTTTTGCCCACTGCTCCCTCTTTTGCTACGCTGTTGGCTCGGTCTCACCACTGCCTCTTCCTCCGAACTGTGAAAGTCAGTGGCACGACCTTCATTCCATGTGGGGTCTAGGACCTCATCGTCCCCTGCATCGTCTTCCACCCAGTCTTGATCCCTGACCTCCTGTTCAGTCTGCACACTGCAGAAAGACGCAGCAGTTGGCACCTGTGTTTCGTCATCATCAGAGACGTGCTGAGGTCGTATTCCCATGTCCTCATCATCAGGAAACATAAGTGGTTGTGCGTCAGTGCATTCTATGTCTTTCACCGCTGGGGAAGGGCTAGGTGGATGCCCTTGGGAAACCCTGCCAGCGGAGTCTTCAAACAGCATAAGAGACTGCTGCATAACTTGAGGCTGAGACAGTTTCCCTGGTATGCATGGGGGTGATGTGACAGACTGATGGGGTTGGTTTTCAGGCGCCATCTGTGCGCTTTCTGCAGAAGACTGGGTGGGAGATAATGTGAACGTGCTGGATCCACTGTCGGCCACCCAATTGACTAATGCCTGTACCTGCTCAGGCCTTACCATCCTTAGAACGGCATTGGGCCCCACCATATATCGCTGTAAATTCTGGCGGCTACTGGGACCTGAGGTAGTTGGTACACTAGGACGTGTGGATGTGGCAGAACGGCCACGTCCTCTCCCAGCACCAGAGGGTCCACTAACACCACCACGACCATGTCCACGTCCGCGTCCCTTACTAGATGTTTTTCTCATTGTTATGGTTCACCACAACAACAAATATATTATTTGGCCCAATGTATTGTATTCAAATTCAGCGGGATATAAATTTGAGGCCTAGTATTTAGGCGCTGGGTGACCGGTATGGATTTAGTGACAGAATTAGACTTGGAAATGCACAGAAGCGTGTGTGTGAAGTTATTCTGAATGACCCTATGTGCACCTTCAATATGATCTACCCTTTTAGGGATAGATTTCAAATAGCTCTGATATAGCAGAAACGACTAAATTATGAAATTGCTAAATTGGGAATTGTATTTCAACCCAGAACAAAAAATGTGCTTTGACGGACACTAAATAACTTTCCCAGCCACAACAGGACAGCGGTAACGAGAGATTTAGCGGGATATAAATTTGAGGCCTAGTATTTAGGCGCTGGGTGACAGCTATGGGTTTAGTGACAGAATTAGATTTGGAAATGCACAGTAGCGGGTGTGTGAAGTTATTCTGAATGACCCTATGTGCACCTTGAATATTATATACCCTTTTAGGGATAGATTTCAAATAGCTCTGATATAGCAGGAACCACTAAATTATGAAATTGCTAAATTGGGAATTGTATTTCAACCCAGAACAAGAAATGTGCTTGAACGGACACTAAATAACTCGCCCAGCTACAGCACTAGGGACAGATTTAGCGGGATATAAATTTGAGGCCTAGTATTTAGGCGCTGGGTGACAGGTATGGGTTTAGTGCCAGAATTAGACTTGGAAATACACAGTAGCGGGTGTGTGTGAAGTTATTCTGAATGACCCAATGTGCACCTTGAATATTATATACCCTTTTAGGGATAGATTTCAAATAGCTCTGATATAGCAGAAACCACTAAATTATGAAATTGCTAAATTGGGAATTGTATTTCAACCCAGAACAAGAAATGTGCTTGAACGGACACTAAATAACTCGCCCAGCTACAGCACTAAGGACAGATTTAGCGGGATATAAATTTGAGGCCTAGTATTTAGGCGCTGGGTGACAGGTATGGGTTTAGTGACAGAATTAGACTTGGAAATACACAGTAGCGGTGTGTGTGAAGTTATTCTGAATGACCCAATGTGCACCTTGAATATTATATACCCTTTTAGGGATAGATTTCAAATAGCTCTGATATAGCAGAAACCACTAAATTATGAAATTGCTAAATTGGGAATTGTATTTCAACCCAGAACAAAAAATGTGCTTTGACGGACACTAAATATCTTGCCCAGCAACAACAGTACAGCGGTAACGAGAGATTTAGCAGGATATAAATTTGAGGCCTAGTATTTAGGCGCTGGGTGACAGGTATGGGTTTAGTGACAGAATTAGACTTGGAAATACACAGTAGCGTGTGTGTGAAGTTATTCTGAATGACCCAATGTGCACCTTGAATATTATATACCCTTTTAGGGATAGATTTCAAATAGCTCTGATATAGCAGAAACCACTAAATTATGAAATTGCTAAATTGGGAATTGTACTTCAACCCAGAACAAAAAATGTGCTTTGACGGACACTAAATATCTTGCCCAGCAACAACAGTACAGCGGTAACGAGAGATTTAGCAGGATATAAATTTGAGGCCTAGTATTTAGGCGCTGGGTGACAGGTATGGGTTTAGTGACAGAATTAGACTTGGAAATACACAGTAGCGGGTGTGTGTGAAGTTATTCTGAATGACCCAATGTGCACCTTGAATATTATATACCCTTTTAGGGATAGATTTCAAATAGCTCTGATATAGCAGAAACCACTAAATTATGAAATTGCTAAATTGGGAATTGTACTTCAACCCAGAACAAAAAATGTGCTTTGACGGACACTAAATATCTTTCCAAGCAACAACAGTACAGCGGTAACGAGAGATTTAGCAGGATATAAATTTGAGGCCTAGTATTTAGGCGCTGGGTGACAGGTATGGGTTTAGTGACAGAATTAGACTTGGAAATACACAGTAGCGGGTGTGTGTGAAGTTATTCTGAATGACCCTATGTGCACCTTGAATATTATATACCCTTTTAGGGATAGATTTCAAATAGCTCTGATATAGCAGAAACCACTAAATTATGAAATTGCTAAATTGGGAATTGTACTTCAACCCAGAACAAAAAATGTGCTTTGACGGACACTAAATAACTTTCCCAGCTACAACAGGACAGCGGTAACGAGAGATTTAGCGGGATATAAATTTGAGGCCTAGTATTTAGGCGCTGGGTGACAGGTATGGGTTTAGTGACAGAATTAGACTTGAAAATACACAGTAGCGGGTGTGTGTGAAGTTATTCTGAATGACCCAATGTGCACCTTGAATATTATATACCCTTTTAGGGATAGATTTCAAATAGCTCTGATATAGCAGAAACCACTAAATTATGAAATTGCTAAATTGGGAATTGTATTTCAACCCAGAACAAAAAATGTGCTTTGACGGACACTAAATATCTTGCCCAGCAACAACAGTACAGCGGTAACGAGAGATTTAGCAGGATATAAATTTGAGGCCTAGTATTTAGGCGCTGGGTGACAGGTATGGGTTTAGTGACAGAATTAGACTTGGAAATACACAGTAGCGGGTGTGTGTGAAGTTATTCTGAATGACCCAATGTGCACCTTGAATATTATATACCCTTTTAGGGATAGATTTCAAATAGCTCTGATATAGCAGAAACCACTAAATTATGAAATTGCTAAATTGGGAATTGTACTTCAACCCAGAACAAAAAATGTGCTTTGACGGACACTAAATATCTTTCCAAGCAACAACAGGACAGCGGTAACGAGAGATTTAGCAGGATATAAATTTGAGGCCTAGTATTTAGGCGCTGGGTGACAGGTATGGGTTTAGTGACAGAATTAGACTTGGAAATACACAGTAGCGGGTGTGTGTGAAGTTATTCTGAATGACCCAATGTGCACCTTGAATATTATATACCCTTTTAGGGATAGATTTCAAATAGCTCTGATATAGCAGAAACCACTAAATTATGAAATTGCTAAATTGGGAATTGTATTTCAACCCAGAACAAAAAATGTGCTTTGACGGACACTAAATAACTTTCCCAGCTACAACAGGACAGCGGTAACGAGAGATTTAGCAGGATATAAATTTGAGGCCTAGTATTTAGGCGCTGGGTGACAGGTATGGGTTTAGTGACAGAATTAGACTTGAAAATACACAGTAGCGGGTGTGTGTGAAGTTATTCTGAATGACCCAATGTGCACCTTGAATATTATATACCCTTTTAGGGATAGATTTCAAATAGCTCTGATATAGCAGAAACCACTAAATTATGAAATTGCTAAATTGGGAATTGTACTTCAACCCAGAACAAAAAATGTGCTTTGACGGACACTAAATAACTTTCCCAGCTACAACAGGACAGCGGTAACGAGAGATTTAGCAGGATATAAATTTGAGGCCTAGTATTTAGGCGCTGGGTGACAGGTATGGGTTTAGTGACAGAATTAGACTTGAAAATACACAGTAGCCGGTGTGTGTGAAGTTATTCTGAATGACCCAATGTGCACCTTGAATATTATATACCCTTTTAGGGATAGATTTCAAATAGCTCTGATATAGCAGAAACCACTAAATTATGAAATTGCTAAATTGGGAATTGTACTTCAACCCAGAACAAAAAATGTGCTTTGACGGACACTAAATAACTTTCCCAGCCACAACAGGACAGCGGTAACGAGAGATTTAGCGGGATATAAATTTGAGGCCTAGTATTTAGGCGCTGGGTGACCGGTATGGATTTAGTGACAGAATTAGACTGGGATATGGCCAAAAAATAACCACACTATTGCTGGTTAAATGCACTTGGTGACGGGCGCAGCTTGCCCCTGATGTAGTATATGGCCAAAAAATGAACAGACTATTGCTGGTTAAATGCACTTGGTGTCACAGCTTGACCAACCACACTACTGAGGGTTAAATGCACTTGGTGACGGGCGCAGCTTGCCCCTGATGTAGTATATGGCCAAAAAATAAACAGACTATTGCTGGTTAAATGCACTTGGTGTGACAGCTTCACCCTGATGTAGGCTTTAGCCAAAAAACAACCACACCATTGAGGGTTAAATGCACTTGGTGACAGGCGCAGCTTGCCCCTGATTTTGTATATGGCCAAAAAATGAACAGACTATTGCTGGTTAAATGCACTTGGTGTGACAGCTTCACCCTGATGTAGGCTTTAGCCAAAAAACAACCACACCATTGAGGGTTAAATGCACTTGGTGACAGGCGCAGCTTGCCCCTGATTTTGTATATGGCCAAAAAATGAACAGACTATTGCTGGTTAAATGCACTTGGTGTGACAGCTTCACCCTGATGTAGGCTTTAGCCAAAAAACAACCACACCATTGAGGGTTAAATGCACTTGGTGACAGGCGCAGCTTGCCCCTGATTTTGTATATGGCCAAAAAATGAACAGACTATTGCTGGTTAAATGCACTTGGTGTGACAGCTTCACCCTGATGTAGGCTTTAGCCAAAAAACAACCACACCATTGAGGGTTAAATGCACTTGGTCGCAGCTTGTGCTGGCGCACCACAAGACACAAAATGGCCGCCGATCACCCCAGAAAAATGTGACTGACAAACGGTCTGGGCAGCCTAAAAACAGTGAGCAATTGAGGATCAGCAGCTCAATGATCCACAGCTGCAGATCGATCAGTTAATCAAGTCCTTTGGAGGAGTTAATCTGCCTAATCTCGCCCTACTGTCGCAGCCGCAACCTCTCCCTACGCTAATCAGAGCAGAGTGACGGGCGGCGCTATGTGACTCCAGCTTAAATAGAGGCTGGGTCACATGGTGCTCTGGCCAATCACAGCCATGCCAATAGTAGGCATGGCTGTGATGGCCTCTTGGGGCAAGTAGTATGACGCTTGTTGATTGGCTGCTTTGCAGCCTTTCAAAAAGCGCCAAGAAAGCGTCACAAAAGCGCCAAGAAAGCGACGAACACCGAACCCGAACCCGGACTTTTACGAAAATGTCCGGGTTCGGGTCCGTGTCACGGACACCCCAAAATTCGGTACGAACCCGAACTATACAGTTCGAGTTCGCTCATCCCTAGTTGTAACGTGTAAATTACTGTCATTATCGTAACAATCTTACTGTGGCATCATATAACCGTAAGTGTAACCATCCAAGTCACCATCACAACGAGCTCTGAAATTGTGGAGAGAATACTAAAAAGAAACGACTAAACTTGACATAGATAAATAAGGAGGAAGGAGAGCTCCTGGCGTCTCTGCTGCCATCAGGGGTCCAGCCAAATAGGGGCCCGTCTACTATGTCAGCATCTGAGAAAAGCAGTAAATTCTGGTAAACAGCAGCCACCACTAGGGGGAGCTCATAAGTAGTAAGCACAATGGGAGCTGAATGTGCTCCCTCTAGTGGTGGCCAGAGTTCAATGACTGTGAAGCAGAGGGTTTGGAGCTTTGTAAAATAATGAATGACATTACACTGCACATAATTGTAGGGGGACATAGAGATTAGCGAATCGGTTCATCTCATCAACAAGAGTTCTTCACCTCCGAGGCGCTGTCCTTGCTGCTGAAGATGCTCCCCCTGCCGCTTCATTGACGGGAGCGGACATTTCACCTGGCCCTTAAAATGTTGAGCATGTGCCACTGCTTTGACTAGAAGCTCTGCTCCCTCCTCAGTGACTGTTGATGCTAGCGGTGTATGCAGAAGTGGAAGAGGAGACTCCGCGCTTGCACCGCTACTCGCTACTGTCTCCACCAGCATCAGTGTCGAGAACTAAAAGCGACTAATGAGTCACCCTCATCATTATCACCATCATCAGCTCTCATCCAGGGAGGAACACAACAGCGTTTCATTTCCCTGTAGCACCCCTAGAGGAGAAATGAAGTATTACACAGTTATCATTGAAATCAATGGACTGTTTATGTCATCTATGGATGCACCGAGTCCTCCGGAGTAATAGACGCTCTTTGTACACAACCCCTTTCTATACAATTTGATTTCAGGACCACTCGCATCCAGTTCCTTGGGGTCTGGGCTTCTTCTCTCTTCTGCTGCTGTTGTGGAGCACAACTAGAAATGTTCCAGCAAAAAAGAGCGTCCCTACTGCAATTACTGATCTTTTTTGTCTAAAACATTTCCAGCTGGGATCCATAATGGACGTATTTTGACTTCTGTGACTGGTGTGTAACCTCAGGTAACGAGATGATCTCAATCTTCATCGCTTCAGGAGAAGGAAAGCTGGATGATGCAGCTTCTCTATGAAGGACTGTCCACGATTTGCAATATCAGGCGGCACTCAATGTCTCCTTCGAGGCACATATGGTGTATGATGGAGCATGCTCCTAGATGTCACTGGACACCTATACTTAGACGTCACAGTAATACTATTAAAGGGAACCTGTCACCGGGATTTTGGGTATAGAGCTGGGGACATGGGTTGCTAGATGGCCGCTAGCACATCCGCAATATCCAGTCCCCATAGCTCTGTGTGCTTTTATTGTGTAAAAAAAACGATTTGATACATATGCAAATTAACCTGAGATGAGTCCTGTCCCTGACTCATCTCACATACAGGACTCATCTCAGGTTAATTTGCATATGTATCAAATCGTTTTTTTTACACAATAAAAGCACACAGAGCTATGGGGACTGGATATTGCAGATGTGCTAGCGGCCATCTAGCAACCCATGTCCTCAGCTCTATATACAAAATCCCGGTGACAGGTTCCCTTTAAGATTTACCTGCAATACCACTCCTGACCACATGGAGTGCTATTAAGAGTGAACATAAACAGCACAGGTGACCAAGTGTTTGCACCCAAAATAAGCTTTAACAATAGAGACTCCTGGTGGTAGAAAAGTTTACTGCGACTATTTACATTTTATTTTACACAATGTGCAAAGAACCTTATCACATCTGCCAATCACATCTCGGCAAGGTCCATTACTGCTCATATATGCAGGCATGGTTTTGAAATCATTTTTATCACTGGGAAAGACTGGGATCAATTTTCCAACCAATGCTTGTGTGAGGGAAGGAAGGTGACAACCAGTGAGACAATTGTGAGCTATATAAATCTGTATATAGTGAGCTCCCTCTAGTGGTGGCTGTATAATCTGTATGTAGTGAGCTCCCTCTAGTGGTGGCTGTATAATCTGTATGTAGTGAGCTCCCTCTAGTGGTGGCTGTATAATCTGTATGTAGTGAGCTCCCTCTAGTGGTGGTTGTATAATCTGTATGTAGTGAGCTCCCTCTAGTGGTGGCTGTATAATCTGTATGCAGTGAGCTCCCTCTAGTGGTGGCTGTATAATCTGTATGTAGTGAGCTCCCCCTAGTGGTGGCTGTATAATCTGTATGCAGTGAGCTCCCTCTAGTGGTGGCTGTATAATCTGTATGCAGTGAGCTCCCTCTAGTGGTGGCTGTATAATCTGTATGTAGTGAGCTCCCTCTAGTGGTGGCTGTATAATCTGTATGTAGTGAGCTCCCTCTAGTGGTGGTTGTATAATCTGTATGTAGTGAGCTCCCTCTAGTGGTGGCTGTATAATCTGTATGCAGTGAGCTCCCTCTAGTGGTGGCTGTATAATCTGTATGTAGTGAGCTCCCCCTAGTGGTGGCTGTATAATCTGTATGCAGTGAGCTCCCTCTAGTGGTGGCTGTATAATCTGTATGCAGTGAGCTCCCTCTAGTGGTGGCTGTATAATCTGTATGCAGTGAGCTCCCTCTAGTGGTGGCTGTATAATCTGTATGTAGTGAGCTCCCCCTAGTGGTGGCTGTATAATCTGTATGTAGTGAGCTCCCTCTAGTGGTGGCTGTATAATCTGTATGTAGTGAGCTCCCCCTAGTGGTGGCTGTATAATCTGTATGTAGTGAGCTCCCTCTAGTGGTGGCTGTATAATCTGTATGTAGCGAGCTCCCTCTAGTAGTGGCTGTATAATCTGTATGTAGTGAGCTCCCTCTAGTACTGGCTGTATAATCTGTATGTAGTGAGCTCCCTCTAGTGGTGGCTGTATAATCTGTATGTAGTGAGCTCCCTCTAGCGGTGGCTGTATAATCTGTATGTAGTGAGCTCCCTCTAGTGGTGGCTGTATAATCTGTATGTAGTGAGCTCCCTCTAGTGGTGGTTGTATAATCTGTATGTAGTGAGCTCCCTCTAGTGGTGGCTGTATAATCTGTATGCAGTGAGCTCCCTCTAGTGGTGGCTGTATAATCTGTATGTAGTGAGCTCCCCCTAGTGGTGGCTGTATAATCTGTATGCAGTGAGCTCCCTCTAGTGGTGGCTGTATAATCTGTATGCAGTGAGCTCCCTCTAGTGGTGGCTGTATAATCTGTATGTAGTGAGCTCCCTCTAGTGGTGGCTGTATAATCTGTATGTAGTGAGCTCCCTCTAGTGGTGGTTGTATAATCTGTATGCAGTGAGCTCCCTCTAGTGGTGGCTGTATAATCTGTATGCAGTGAGCTCCCTCTAGTGGTGGCTGTATAATCTGTATGTAGTGAGCTCCCCCTAGTGGTGGCTGTATAATCTGTATGCAGTGAGCTCCCTCTAGTGGTGGCTGTATAATCTGTATGCAGTGAGCTCCCTCTAGTGGTGGCTGTATAATCTGTATGCAGTGAGCTCCCTCTAGTGGTGGCTGTATAATCTGTATGTAGTGAGCTCCCCCTAGTGGTGGCTGTATAATCTGTATGTAGTGAGCTCCCTCTAGTGGTGGCTGTATAATCTGTATGTAGTGAGCTCCCCCTAGTGGTGGCTGTATAATCTGTATGTAGTGAGCTCCCTCTAGTACTGGCTGTATAATCTGTATGTAGTGAGCTCCCTCCAGTGGTGGCTGTATAATCTGTATGTAGCGAGCTCCCTCTAGTGGTGGCTGTATAATCTGTATGTAGTGAGCTCCCTCTAGTACTGGCTGTATAATCTGTATGTAGTGAGCTCCCTCTAGTGGTGGCTGTATAATCTGTATGTAGTGAGCTCCCTCTAGCGGTGGCTGTATAATCTGTATGTAGTGAGCTCCCTCTAGTACTTGCTGTATAATCTGTATGTAGTGAGCTCCCTCTAGTGGTGGCTGTATAATCTGTATGTAGTGAGCTCCCTCTAGCGGTGGCTGTATAATCTGTATGTAGTGAGCTCCCTCTAGTGGTGACTGTATAATCTGTATGTAGTGAGCTCCCTCTAGTGGTGGCTGTATAATCTGTATGTAGTGAGCTCCCTCTAGTGATGGCTGTATAATCTGTATGTAGTGAGCGCCCTCTAGTGGTGGCTGTATAATCTGTACGTAGTGAGCTCCCTCTAGCGGTGGCTGTATAATCTGTATGTAGTGAGCTCCCTCTAGTACTTGCTGTATAATCTGTATGTAGTGAGCTCCCTCTAGTGGTGTCACAGGTTAAGAAGAAGGGAAAACACCAAATACACACCACAACGAATAGACAACAATCTAGGCATCAAAAGCTAAGGAAGAGGGATAGTGACCTCCTAGTAATCCCTAGGCCTTTCCCTAACTCCTGCAAGTATGAGCAGATCCTGATGGTGGAAATACTCATACACCAGATACCTAAAGCCCTGCTAAAACTGACAAGCCCGAGGATAGGTAGCAGGGGATGAGAATGAAGGAACCTGCATCTCCCTGAGGCCTAGAAACAACATACTCCAGATAATAAGAAACAGCGAAGGCAACAAGTACTTAGCTTAGAGATGTATGGAGAAGCAGGAGATCCAAGACAAACCAGCACTAGCAACTCCAAGCAAAAACTATCAACCGCATGGTCAGCAGTGTCAGGCAGATCTAAATAGAGCCTCATCACTGATAACGAGCGGCACCTGAGGAGAGGTGAGATCCTGCCAAACAACAACATACATAGAGGAAAACAGAGAGACCTGTCAGATATCCTTACATGCAGCAAGTCTATCCGATCTTCTCACCTCTCTCACAGACGGGAACGTGACAGTACCCCCCTCCTTCTACGGGTGGCCTCCGGACACCCAGGACTGACCTTATCAGGTTGCGCCCTGTGAAAGGCCCTCATAAGGCGACTGGCATTCACGTCGGTCACAGGAACCCACATTCTTTCCTTTGGACCGTAAACCTTCCAGTGCACGAGGTACTGAAGAGATTCACGAAGAATACATGAGTTCACTATCCTGGCAATCTGAAACTCAAGATTACCATCCACCATGACAGGAGGTGGTGGCAGGGAGGATGGTTCAGCAGGTTCAACATATCTTTTCAGCAATGACTAGTGAAACACATTATGAATCTTCAAAGCCTGTGGAAGCTCAAGACGAAAAGCAACCAGATTAATAATGGCAGAGACCTTGTATGGCCCAATAAACCTTGGCCCCAACTTCCAAGAGGGTATCTTCAACTCTCAGGTCCGGACCACTCACACGTCTCTTGTCAGCCATACGTTTATACTTTTTGCCCATTTTATTTAATTTGTTTTGGATCTTCTGCCAAATAGATGACAACGAAGAGGAGAATCTTTCCTCCTCAGGTATACCAGACGTCTCAGTACCAGAAAATGTGCCAAACTAGGGATGGAACCCATATGCACCAAAAAACAGCGACTTATCAGTGGACTCCTGTCTACGGTTATTCATGGCAAACTTGGCCAACAACAAAACTGAAGACCACTCCTCCTGATTCTCAGAGACAAAACATCTCAAATAAGTCTCCAGATTCTAGTTAGTGCGCTCAGTCTGTCCGTTCGACTGAGGATGAAAGGCAGAAGAGAAGGACAATTGGACCCCCAGACGAGTACAGAGCGCCTTCCAGAACCTGGAAACAAATTGAGTCCCTCTATCAGACACCACATCAGAGGGAATGCCGTGTAGTTTCACGATGTTATTGACAAACACTTGAGCGAGAGTTTTGCCATCAGGTAAACCTGATAATGGTATAAAGTGCGCCATCTTGCTGAAGCGGTCAACAACCACCAGAATCAGTTTTCCCAGAAGAATTAGGCAAATCTGTGATAGAGTCCATGGACAAATGAGTCCAGGGTCAGGATGAGATAGACAAGGGAAGTAGAGATCCTGAAGGCCGAGTATGAGCCACCTTAGCACGCGCACAAGTCTCACAAGCTGCCACATAGCCCTCAAAGTCAGAGCGGAAGAAGAAAAGAGAGGGTTAATCACCAGACCTTCTATTCGAGGGGCCGAGAAAAAACTTTTGCAGGGCGCCAAAGCAGGGCAAAAATAGGAATAAATGACTAATAATTGTGGGTGGGCAGGCTGCCAATGGTCTCCACCTAACCCTGATGACCGCAGGGTAGGTGGTTGAGAAGGAAAGTGGTAGTGCGTAAGAACGCTAAAAAAGAAAGCTAAAAAAGACCCCCTCTGAGAGACCTCTGACAATCCACCCTTGCTGACTGCTATGAGATAATTATATAAAAAGAAAGATCCATCATTCCTCCGAGTGCACTTCCGGTCCGGGTGCGTTCCATGGTGGAACGCACCGGAAGTCCGGTATGTGCTCCACAAGGAACGCAAATTATCAGAAGCATTGGAGACTCTGATCACGTGACTCTATGCCCAGCGTTCCTCATTGAAGCCTTTTCTAATTAACACTCTGTATATTAGATATATGACTATTCAAGTTTGCCGACCGTCGCCGGTCAATTATATCCACTATGTAGATAGAAGGATTAAGTATCCCTCCGGGTTTTACTTCCAGTCCGGTTGCGTTCCACAGTGGAACGCACCGGAAGTCTTGGGTTGCGTTCCACAGGGAACACAAACGAATACGAACATTTGAGATAACAGAAAAGTACAGTAAACGGTACCCCAGACATTAAGGGACACCATGCTACATCCCTATATGTTCCCCTTTTATACATGTTTTGTTCTTCTCTGATGGAATGTATTAACCCTAACCTGGTAATTTTTGACTGTATGATCTGTGAATGTCACTTCCGGTGCGTTCCACTGTGGAACGCACACTGACACCGGAAGTGACATCATTGTAAGTGTGTTCTGGCGTTTTTTTCTGTTATTTAAAGATGATCGCCCCCTATTATGATTGTATCTGCTCCTGATGAAGGGGACCCATACAGAGGCCCCGAAACGCGTTGAGCTGTCCACTCCCCCCACCCTGGCTTTGGAATAAAAGGAAAGAAAAAGGATAAGACTCCTGAGTGTGTTTCGGTCCGAATCTGACATCTCTACGGGCGACCCAGGCGCAGGAGGCGTAGTGTGGGTGTCTTGAGCTTTATCCCACATTACCCTCCTGGGTGAAGTGAGTCATCATTAATATATATATATTTTTTGATTTATATTATGTTTTTATGTGGTCATATGTGATTTTTTATGATACTATCTATTTTAAACTCTTGATTTTACATACTCTGTGGGCACACACTTTTCTAAAGCATGTTAACATCATAGGGCCCTTAGTTTCTATTAAAGGGATTCACTTTTATCCCTTATCCGTATTCAAGGGTTTTTGGCGCCATCCGCCTGGTCTTTTTTAGCGTTCTTACGCACTACCACTTTACATAGCCCTCAACACATTTACGTAACCCTGGCCACCAGAATCTTCGAGAAATGAGATCCACAGTGGATCTTCTCCCAGGGTGTCCCGTAAGAACACTATCGTGATGTTCCTTAAACACCTTGTGTCGTAGTTCCGAAGGGACAAACAACTTCCCTGGAGGACAGGAATCAGGTGCATCTTCCTGGGCCTCCAACACCTCAGTCTCAAGTTCAGGATAAACGGCGGATACAACCAGAGCATCAGCCAATATCGGAGCAGGATCCTCCGAATCCCACGCCCCCTCCAGGAAAGCTACGCGACAAGGCATCCGCCTTGACGTTTTTAATCCCAGGACGATAAGTGACGATGAAATTAAATCTAGTAAAAAACAACGACCATCTGATCTGCCTTGGGTTCAGACGTTTAGCCTACTCCAAGTAAACTAGATTTTTGTGATCAGTAATAACCGCTCCTTCAAACCAATGACGCCATTCTTCAAAAGCCAATTTAATGGCCAACAACTCTCTATTACCTACATCATAATTTCTTTCGGCAGAGGAGAGTTTTTTAGAGAAAAAAGCACAAGGGCGCCATTTTCTAGGAGAAGAACCCTGCGACAAGACTGCTCCAACCTCTACCTCTGATGCGTCAACTTCCACAATGAATGGTTGTGACACATCCGGTTTCACCAGAATAGGAGCAGAAGCAAAACATTCCTTTATTTCTGAAAAAGCATGTAATGCCTCATCCGACCGGAGTGAGAAATCCGCGCCTTTCTTAGTCATATCAGTTAATGGTTTACCAACAGTTGAGTAATTCAAGATAAATTTACGGTAGTAGTTGGTGAACCCCAAAAATCTCATAAGTGCCTTCAGATCTTCGGGTCGATCCCAGTCCAACACAGCACGGACTTTTTCTGGATCCATACGAAAACCCGAAGATGAGAGTAGGTAACCCAGTAATTGCACTTCAGGGACCGTAAATACACACGTCTCCATCTTAGCATACAATTTATTCTCTCTTAGGATCTGTAAGACCTGCCTCACGTGTCTCCATATCAGGGGAATAAATTAAAATATCATCCAGATAAACCACCACAAACCTGCCCACCAGATGATGAAAGATGTCATGGATGAAGTGTTGAAAAACGCAGGAGCATTGGTTAACCCAAAGGCATGCCCAGATTCTTAAAATGACCCTCAGGAGTATTAAAGGCCGTTTTCCATTCGTCCCCTTCCTGGACTCTTATCAGATTATATGCCCCCCCCCCCCCAAATCCAACTTAGAGAACACCTTGGCGCCGACAATCTGATTGAATAAATAGTGATGCGATTTCTTCCTAGTGTCTTTTCACAACATACCTGTCACAGTCGTTACCTCTGGCTGTGACCTTCTGTCTATTCTCTCGCTGCAGCTCCGTTCCTGTGTGTTTGTGGTTCTTTATGGGTTAACTCCGCTGTGTGCCTATTAGGAGGTAATCCTCTGTCTGCTCCATGGGTGTGGCCTCTCTGCTGCACCCATGGAACCTGTATATAAGGCTGAGGTTTCCTCAGTTCTGGGCAGTTTACTACTGGTGGAGCAAGTCCTTCTCTGCTCACTGCCACTCCTGTTTCCTTGCTATGAACTTCTGCTTATGTTTTTAGTTGCCTGCTTGTATTTGCCTGTTTGTTATGTTTGCCTCTGTACCGTCGGTACCTTCTGGTACCTGTTGTCCATTCGTTCCTGCTGTCACTGTCTAGTTCACGCTCCAGAGTGGACCCTGGCAACTCCCTGCGGCAAAGCCTAACCCTACCATCTGGGCCCTAGTGAATACCAGGAGTTGCTTAGTCGCGCCCCTTTGGAGTATTACTAGACAGTGGCGCAGTCGGGGTTTTCCTCCCACTGTGCGGACGGTACATAGAGTTCTCAATTTCCCTGTGTTTTCCTCCTTTGATTCTGTTTGTGCAATAAACTCTGTTGTGTCTGTACCTGATTTCCGTTTGTTTATTGCTTGACGACGCGGAGGTCTCTCCTGGGACCTCCTACTCATGACAATACCACTGAGGAAAAAACAAACTCTGTTTCGAAACGCGTCTGGTTTGTGAGGGCCGACATGAAGATATTGAGGACGATGTCTTTTCTTTCTTTCTTTTGGTGCACAAGAGAAATATTCACAGACTGGCATAAGGCGTTACAGCGGGACTGAGGTTCGTGTTCGTGTTACATAGCGGCGGTGAGCGCAGCCGGTGAGGCTGTTCTGAGCCAGTTACGAGTGACGCGATCTGAACAAGGAATACACAGCGAGGACACACACAAGTGGTGGAGAATCCCGCAGAGAGGAATGCATGTCTGCCATAGATTCTGCTTTTTTCAATTGGTATTTTTAAACTAGTACCGTAAAATCGCCAGCTGCTAAACCCCATATGGTTATTATCCATGTGAATGGACATATTAACGCATGAATATATGCAGTATCTGAACATCAACTTAAACGTCTCATTTTCACTTGGGAACAATTGCAGCTTAATCAATGTGAATAACAACATATGGGCATTAATATCCATTAAACCACCGTCCAAAAAATAACACAGATTGGATACACCAGTTCGGCCAATTTTTGTATTTTAATTTATTTTTATGCGTGAGCTCCGCGTATTATAAGCCTGGATCACCAATTAATGTATTTTTAATATTTTAATGTATGTTTATATATAAGATGAATTAATAAATTACAGGAGATGTGTTAAGAGCCGGTCATATTAGTGAATTATTTACAGAAATATTTTTGTCTAATGCGCTTGTTGTCAAACCATGCATACGGACAAACTGGCCATCCACTAAGTTAACCCCTGCCCCACTGTCAATCAATACCTCCATTTCCACAGTTTTGGAATCTAGCGCCACCTTGGCAGGCAGGAGAAATCAGGTACTACCGGTAAAAGACAAAAGAACATTCTCAACTTCCCCTTCCACACTACTATTTCCCCCTCTTCACCTTGATGTTTAACATAAGGACATACGTTAACAAAATGTCCTCCTTGACCAAAGAAAAAGCTAAGACTTTTCTTAACCCTAAAGTTTTTTCACCTGGTCCAGCTGTGAGCTGACCCAAATGCATTGGCTGATCACCAGACACAAGCTCGAGTGTCTCTTTACCCAGAGTGTCAGAAGAGACCGCTTCCCTGTATGATAATACATCCCGAGCGAGAGGAACTTTAGATCTTTCCCTCAGGGGTCTATCAATACGCACCGCCAGAGACATGGCCGCCTCCAATGACTCTGAATTTGCGTGAAATGCCAAGGCGTCCTTCAGGTTCTCAGAGAGTCCTTGACAAAATTGACTACGGAGAGCTGGGTCATTCCACTCCGTATCAGTTGCCAACCTCCTAAATTTTATAAGGGAAAATAATAGCATTCTGAATAACGAATGCATAGTACAATAGTGCTGGAGGGGTTAAAAATAATTTAACTCACCTTAATCCACTTGCTCGCGCAGCCGGCATCTCTTCTGTCTTCTTGTTTGCTGATTGCAGGAAAAGGACCTGTGGTGACATCACTCCGGTCATCACATGATCCATCACATGATCTTTTACCATGGTGATGGATCATGTGATGAGCACAGTGACGTCACCACAGGTCCTTTTCCTGCAATCAGCAAACAAGAAGACAGAAGAGATGCCGGCTGCGCGAGCAAGTGGATTAAGGTGAGTTAAATTATTTTTTAACCCCTCCAGCGCTATTGTACTATGCAGTCTGTATTCAGAATGCTATTATTTTCCCTTATAACCATGTTATAAGGGAAAATAATACAATCTACACAACACCTAACCCAAACTTCTGTGAAGAAGTTCGGTTTTGGGTACCAAACATGCCGATTTTTCTCACGCGCGTGCAAAATCACGCATTTTTCTGCACCTGCCTCTTATTCGGGCCAAAAATATGAAGCCCGTGTGAAAGAGGCCTTAGAGGTGGAGTCTGCAGAGGGGAACCTGCAGAATACAAATCATACAGTGGCCAGAAATAGAGTCATGTGCACACATGGCAGCCGATTCTGAAGTCACCTGAAACAACCTCAGCGCTTTCACTGGGGCCATTCTCTTCATCATCCTCAATGGTCCACATTTACTCATAATGGCATAGGTCATGGATGGCCAACCTGAGGCTCTCCAGCTGTTGCAAAACTACGACTCCCAGCATTCCCAGACTGCCTACAGATATCAGCCTACAGCAGGGCATGGTGGGAGTTGTAGTTTTACAACAGCTGGAGAGCCATCCCTGGCATAGGTTATCAATGAAAGTGGAGAGGAAAAATGGAGAGAAATGTAGCAAATTTAGGAGAAGGCAGGACAAATGTTGCAATTTTTTAAAAACAATTTGGTCACATTTAGTAGTGAGACTTTAACCTGTGCAGATACTATGTGACTAATCGGTGTGGGTCGGCGCCCTTGTTCTCACCCATAATCCCCTGTGGTCGGAGCCGCTATCTGTCCATGAATTATAAAGCTTGGCACGAAGTGAAGCACAATTAGTACACAGCAGAGCGGCAGAAGATGCCATGAATTCATTATAATGGCGACATTCAGATATATTACAGGAGATGATAATAACCTCATTAGACACTTCGCTGTTCCATGAACTTCTGGAGAATCTGCTCTTTTCTATCACAGTCCAGAAATAAAGGATGAGAAACTTCATCTAATGCATTTACATTTACAAATGAAAGCGATGATGACATGAAGAGCTTCATAGAATGAAAGACGAAGATGAAATGAGATACTGAGCTAAAAGCCGGCTGTGGATGAGGCAGCGCTCTCTCCCCTCTCGCAGCAGTAAGTGCCAGCATGGCTACAATCACAAATTACCACTAGACTGTGATCAAACCCAAGATTGCTGAAGAACTTCCCCTGTTCTGCTCAGCACCTTCCATCCCAAACAAGTCATAGCAGACGTCGCTGCTGTGTTACTAAGAGGAGTTGAGGTGGAGGGAGACATGAGATCGGCGAAAGGTAATTGCTGTGAGCAAAAAGCTAACATTTTCATCTTCTTGGACAGAGTCCACTAAAAGCTAATTCTCACTGGAGAGCCAATGATGGACGCATTCACATGACGCAAGTGACCAGGGGCGGGGCTGTGACAACTCAAAGACTGGGGCAGTCTGTAGTCTTTAAAGGGATATTCCTGTTACTACAAGCTATGCCCTATCTACTGTATGGGGGGTAACTAACTGATCTGAGGGGATGCAACTATTGATCCCAAGCATAGGGGCCCTGTACCCCAAAAGGATTGAACTGGCCGGTCGAGCATGCACTCCTCTCTATAGGACTGAGCCCTGCTGATCTCTATCCAGTGGAACTGGAACACTCCTCCTTGGCTGATGGGTGTAGTTCCCCCGCAGCTGGAGGGACCTAGGTTGCCGGAGATGTTCTGGCTGCAGCGGACCCTACAGCCCGTTCCGCAGCGCGGCAGCCATTCCCCTCTGCTCGTCACCGGTAATTAATGCGAGAAGCTGAGATCTAAATTACATCTGAGCAGAGAGGACGAATTCATGTGATGGAAGATGTGCAGTGAATAGA
>NC_058080.1:78031724-78107022 GCF_014858855.1 Bufo gargarizans
TCTCTGTGTCTAAATAGTGTAGTGACTATCAAATCACTGTCATGTTCTTCCCTACAGATTCAAGTTCTGGGAAGGAAATCCTTTATATGAAACACGTGTAGGATATATAGTCGTTTAGACCAAATGGTTTAACTGTTCTTAATGTAAAAGTCCATTGAGCCTCTTTCCTCAGTAACAAATTATCTATGTCCCCACCTCTCGGAGATCCTTTAACATTCTCAATACCCTGAAAGGATATACATTGTCTCATTCCCGGGGGACATTCCATGACATGTTGAGCAATAGGCGTATCATCCTCGTTATTGATGTTCAACAAATGTTCTCCAATGCGTCTCCTGAATTCCCTCTTGGTTTTGCCTACATATTGTTTTTGGCAAATACATGTAGCCACATAGACCACCCCCACCGTTTTGCAGTTTATGAAGGACCTGATGGCAAACTCCCATTCTGTGGTCGTGCATTTGACTATGTTGCCCTTTTTAATGGCTTTACATGCAACACATTTGCCGCATTTAAACGTGCCGGGTGGTCTATTCGGTAGCCAAGTGGGTTGTATTGGGGAACTGTACAGGCTGTGCACCAGTTGGTCTCTCAAATTACTCCATCTTCTGTACGTGATAAGTGGGGATTCACCTACAAGATGTCCAATTATCGGGTCTGATTTAAGGATACCCCAATTCTCTCTGAGCTGGTGGTAGAACTTGCGATCAAATGTGAACACATTATGGCTCAAAATGAATTCGAGCAAGTCAATCACAAAACCATTGTGATTTGCCAGATGCGATCCCCTTTCAGTAAGAAAGGCTCCCACTGCCTGGCAACCCCTATCATGGGGTATCGAGCTGTAAAGAGCCTCTACATCAAGGCTTGCCAGTAGGGTACCTGGGTCACAGTAGATATCATTAAGGTGTCTCAGGACATCCATGGAATCTCTGACATAAGATGGAAGATTCGTAACAAAGGCTCTCAGCACCTCATCTACATAAAGACTGATTTTTTCAGTCAAACCATTGATTCCAGACACAATGGGCCTGCCCTTTAAGGGGCTCAGCCCCTTGTGGATCTTTGGTAGACTATAAAATGCTGCTGTTACAGGATATTCTGGTAACAGAAAAGCATACTCTGTCTTATCTATGAGATGTTGTTGCATAGCTTTATTTAAAATGCCTTTAGTTCACGCTTAAATACTTCCATGGGATTGTGTTCCAGTCGTTTATAGCAAGACCTGTCATCCAGTATCCGCATGCACATCTCAACATATTTACAATCGTCTACAACCACCACATTACCCCCTTTATCAGAGGGTTTGATGACTATAGTGGTGTCCTTTTTTAACATGTCCAGAGCCACCTTTTCTTCGCTCTGGATGCGGACACCAAAACGCTGCTTGCCAGGTGATGCGGAGCCAAACGGATCCGTCCTGACTTACAATGTGAGTCAATGGGAGCGGATCTGTTTTCACTGACACAATATGGTGCAATTGAAAACGGATCCCTCCCCCATTGACTTTCAATGTAAGTCAGGACGGATCCGTTTTGACTTTACTCTTCATAATGCAAA
Source organism: Bufo gargarizans (assembly GCF_014858855.1). Lineage (NCBI taxonomy): Eukaryota > Metazoa > Chordata > Amphibia > Anura > Bufonidae > Bufo > Bufo gargarizans. The sequence goes on from NC_058080.1 coordinate 78,033,285, forward strand.
CTGATCCGTTCTGAACGGATACAAGCGTTTGCATTATAGGTGCGGATCCGTCTGTGCAGATACCAGACGGGTCCGCACCTAACGCAGGTGTGAAAGTAGCCTAACTATCTATATACCTATTTAGCCATTATCTATGTATTTATTTATTTATCTATCTATCAATCATATATCTATCAAGCAGCTATCTAACTATCAATCAATCTATTTATTCAGCTATCTATCAAGCCGATATCTAACTATTTATCTATCTCGCTATCAAGTATCTATCTATCTATCTATCTGTTATTTATCTAGCTATCTATAAATACACTTACCCAAATGCAGAATAAAAGTAACTAGAAAAGCTACAATTTCTGGGGAAATTGTGTGACGTGTTCTTGCCTCCACCAGTAATCTACAACAGGAGTGGGCAGAGTAAGACCTTGTTCACACATCAGTTTTTTTATCAGTTATTTAAATCAGTTATTGTGAGCCAAAACCAGGTGCAGGTCAAAAATACAGAACAGGCGCAGATCTTTCTATTGTACCTGACACTGTGTAGGCTCTACTCCTGGTTTTGGCTCACAAAAACGGATGGAAATAACTGAATCTATAAGGTCCCTTTAACACGATCGAGTATTCCGCGTGAGTTGAACGCATTGAACCTGCACTGAATCCCGACCCATTCATTTCTATCGGGCTGTTCACATGAGCGGTGATTTTCACGCATTACTTATGTGTTGCGTGAAAATCACAGCATGCTCTATTTTGTGCGTTTTTCTCGTAACGCAGGCCCCATAGAAATTAATGGGGTTGCGTGAAAATCGCAAGCATCCGCAAGCAAGTGCGGATTCGGTGCGATTTTCACGCACGGTTGCTAGGAGACGATCGGGATGGAGACCCGATCATTATTATTTTCCCTTATAACATGGTTATAAGGGAAAATAATAGCATTCTGAATACAGAATGCATAGTAAAATAGCGCTGGAGGGGTTAAAAAAATAAAATAAATCGACTCACCTTAATCCACTTGTTCGCGCAGCCGGCATCTCCTTCTGTCTTCATCTTAGCTGTGTGGAGGAACAGGACCTGTGGTGACGTCACTCCAGTCATCACATGATCCATCACCATGGTAAAAGATCATGTGATGACCGGAGTGACGTCACCACAGGTCCTGTTCCTCCACACAGCTAAGATGAAGACAGAAGGAGATGCAGGCTGCGCTATCAAGTGGGTTAAGGTGAGTTAAATTATTTTTTTATTTTTTTTAACCCCTCCAGCCCTATTGTACTATGCATTCTGTATTCAGAATGCTATTATTTTCCCTTATAACCATGTTATAAGGGAAAATAATACAGTCTTCTTCTGTGAAGAAGTTTGGGTTTGGGTACCAAACATGCGCGATTTTTCTCACACAAATGCAAAACGCATTACAATGTTTTGCACTCGCGCAGAAAAATCGCATTTTCCCGCAACGCCCGTGTGAAAGAGGCCTAACTGAAGTGTGAACAAGGCCTAACTGGGTGGAGTGGCTCGAGTAACTATTGTGTGGTTGGAATGGCTGGAGTAACTGTGGAAAGGTTGGGCTGCGCAGAGTAACTGTGTGGAGTGTTTGGAGTGAGTAAAGATAGTAAACATTACACTAACCAATTGATTGATCAAATTTAAAAAGTGCACATGGCAAGCTTGATAGAGTGAGAAATGCATTTCAACTTTAATTTATTTATATAGCACATTTAATTGCAATGTTGTTGCCCAAAGTGCTTCACATTTACATTGAAACAAACATTTATAAAAACATTAGCAGCCGATTTGTGTAGGTGGGCTTGAAAATGAGGGAGTGGTGGCAGTTTAGAAATCATGTCCTGATTGTTCAGCTCACACTCTAGCTTTTGTCACTCTGCTGGCTGCTCACACACCTGGGTTCCTATGGCAACTCACTCTGCAGCAAAGGCAGAGAAGAGCGGTTAAAAACAAACTGCTCCAACTTGCTCACTTCACTGGCAGTTGCCATCTTCAAATGATTGTAGTTTAAAAATTATAAATCCTACAGCAAAGAGCTTTATATTGTGGGAATCACAAGACCCAGAACTATATTTTGATGCATAGTATGTCTCTGAAATATAAAAAATGAAGGCACACTAAAATTTGAGGTGGCTAGAGTGGAGTTTCAATGAATGTCAATGGGCGGCGAGTTGCAAACAAATGGTCATATAGTGAAAACTAACAGGATTATGGCTTAGGTGTGGACATTTTTAGTGGCAGCAGGGATAGCTGAATGTTTTGATATAAGATTTGTGTAGGTGGGCTTGAAAAGGATGGAGTGGTGGCAATTTAGAAATCATGTCCTGATTTTTCAGCTCACACGCTAGCTTTTGTCAGCTCCCACTCTAGTTTTGAACATTCCGCCATTCATTCCTATGGGACCAATTTCGCCACAAAAACGCTGATATTTTGTGAACCATTGGGCAAAACGTTCCACAAAGTAATAGCACACCAATCGGGAACACGTTCCGCACGTTTCAATATATTACTATGTAGTGTAAAAACTGTGGGAGGAGTTAGGGTGGTAAATGTAGCTATAATCTCTTATATACAGTATATAAAAATGAGTTTCTGTCTGTCTAGACGTCTGTCTGGACGTTCTTTATGCGCGACCAAACGACTGAACCGATCTTCACTAAATTTGGCACACAGGTATATGAGATGTCCGGGAAGGTTTTAGACCTCTAGAGCTTTTTAGACCTTTAGAGCTCTCTAGAACGTACTGTTCCTGAGATTCCCCAAAAATGAGCCCCTCCCCCCCCCCCCCCCCTAATGCAAGACTGCAAGTCTTTCTCTTCAAATCCCAACTGCTATAAACATAGTTTTACTCCAGGTTTCGATAACAACCCAGACATTTTTCTTTACTGCTTAAAGGGGCGGGCAATGTGGAGGTCACTGTTATTAAAGGGGTGGGCGCTATGAATGTCCCTGTTAAAGGGGCGGGCACTGTGAAAGTCACTGTTAAAGAGGCGGTCACTGTGAAAGTCACTGTTAAAGGGAGGTCACTGTGAAAGTCACTGTTAAAGGGGCGGTCACTGTTAAAGGTGTGGTGAATGTGAAAGTCACTGCTAAAGGGGCAGTCACTGTTAAAAGGGTGGCCACTGTGAAAGTCGCTGTTAAAGGTGTGGTCACTGTGAAAGTCAATGTTAAAGGGTCGGTCACTGTGAAAGTCACTGTTAAAGGGGCGGCCACTGTTAAAGGGGTGGTCACTGTTAATGTCAATGTTAAAGGGACGGTCACTGTGAAAGTCACTGTTAAGGGGCGGTCACTGTGAAAGTCACTGTTAAGGGGGCGGTCACTGTTAAAGGGGTGGCCACTATGAAAGTCACTGTTAAAGGGGTGGTCACTGTGAAAGTCACTGTTAAAGGGGCGGTCACTGTCAAAGTCACTGTTAAAGGAGCGGTTACTGTTAAAGTCACTGTTAATGGGGCGGTCACTGTGAAAGTTACTGTTAAAGGGGCGGTCATTGTGAAAGTCACTGTTAAAGGGGCGGTCACTGTGAAAGTCACTGTTAAAGGGGTGGTCACTGTGAAAGTAACTGTTAAAGGGGCGGTAAATGTGAAAGTCACTGTTAAAGGGGCGGTCACTGTTAAAGGGGCGGTCACTGTGAAATTCACTGTTAAAGGGGCAGTCACTGTGAAAGTTACTGTTAAAGGGGCGGTCATTGTGAAAGTCGCTGCTAAAGAAGCGTTCACTGAGAATGTCACTGTTAAAGAGGCGGTCACTGTGAAAGTCACTGTTAAAGGGGCGGTCACTGTTAAAGGGGCGGTCACTGTGAAAGTCACTGTCAAAGGGGCGGTCACTGTGAAAGTCACTGTTAAAGGGGCGGTCACTGTTACAGGGGCGGCCACTGTGAAAGTCACTGTTAAAGAGGAGGTCACTGTGAAAGTCACTATTAATGGGGAGGCTACTGTGAAAGTCACTGTTAAAGGGGCAGTCACTGTGAAAGTCACTGTTATAGGGGTGGTCACTGTGAAAGTCACTGTGAAAGGGGCAGTCACTGTGAAAGTCACTGTGAAAGGGGCGGACACTGTGAAAGTCACTGTGAAAGGGGCGGACACTGTGAAAGTCACTGTTAAAGGGACGGTCACTGCTAAACTCACATTTAAAGGGGCGGTCACTGTGAAAGTCACTGTTATAGGGGTGGTCACTGTGAAAGTCACTGTGAAAGGGGCAGTCACTGTGAAATTCACTGTGAAAGGGGCGGACACTGTGAAAGTCACTGTGAAAGGGGCGGACACTGTAAAAGTCACTGTTAAAGGGGCGGTTATTGTGAAAGTCAATGTTAAAGGGGCAGTCACTGTGAAAGTCACTTTTAAAGGGGCGGGCACTGTGGAGTTTTCTGTTAAAGGGACGAACAGTGTTGAAGTCACTGTTAAAGAGGCTGGCACTGTGAAGGTCACTGTTAAAGGGGCGGCCACTATGAAGGTCACTGTTAAAGGGGTGGTAAATGCTAAAGGGGCGGTCACTGTGAAAGTCACTGTTTAAAGGGTGGTAAATGCTAAAGGGGCGGTCACTGTGAAAGTCACTGTTAAAAGGGTGGTCACTGTTAAAGGGGCGGTCACTGTTAAACTCACATTTAAAGGGACAGTCACTGTGAAAGTCACTGTTATAGGGGTGGTCACTGTGAAAGTCACTGTTAAAGGGGCGGTCATTGTGAAAGTCAATGTTAAAGAGGCGGGCACTGTAGAGTTCTCTGTTAAAGGGACGGACAGTGTTGAAGTCACTGTTAAAGAGGCGGGCACTGTGAAGGTCACTGTTAAAGGGGCGGCCACTATGAAGGTCACTGTTAAAGGGGTGGTAAATGCCAAAGGGGCGGTTACTGTTAAAGGGGTGGGCACTGTGGAGGTCATTGTTAAAGGGGCAGGCACTGTTAAAGGGGCGGCACTGTGGAGGTCATTGTTAAAGGGGCAGGTACTGTAGAGGTCACTGTTATGGGGGAAACCTTCAATATCTTTTTATGACACATAAAATTAAATAGATGAAATATACCTGTGCAAAGCCGGGTCCTTCTGCTAGTAAGAATATATATGTGAGATAACAGTTAGTGGTCTTGCCATGTGTTTTTGCAAAATGTAGCCTGGCTTGGATGTTTTTCTTCATAAGAAAAGGCTTTTGTCTTGCCACTCTACCCCATAGCCCAGACATATTAATAGATTGTTGTCACATGTACCACACGGCCAGTACTTGCCAGATATTCCTGCAGCTCCTTTAATGTTGCTGAAGGCCTCTTTGTAGCCTCCCAGACCAGTTTTCTTCTCGTCTTTTCATCAATTTTGGAGGGACGTCCAGTTCTTGGTATGGTCACTGTTGTGCCATATTTTCTCCACTTGATGATGACTGTCTTCACTATGTTCCATGGTATATCTAATGCCTTGGGAATTATTTTGTACTCTTCTCCTGACTGATACCTTTTAACAATGAGATCCCTCTGATGCTTTGGAAGCTCTCTGTGGACCATGGCTTTTGCTGTGGGATGTGACTAAGAAAATTTCAGGAAAGACCAACTAGAGCAGCTGAACTTTATTTGGGGTTAATCAGAGGCACTTTAAATGATGGCAGGTGTATGCTGACTCCTATTTAACAGGATTTTAAATGTGATTGCTTAATTCTGAACACAGCTACATTCCCAGTTATTATAGGGTATGCACACTTATGCAACCACATTATTTTATTTTTTTATTAATTTTTTCTTCCCTCTACCTAAAAGATTTCAGTTTGGTTTTTAATTGAGTAGTACAGTTTATAGGTCACATTAAAGGTGGAAAAAGTTCTGAAATGATTTATCTTTGTCTCATTTTTTTACATCACAGAAACCTGACATTTTAACAGGGGTGTGAAGACTTTTTATATCCACTGTATATCTATGAGCTAATAGATGAATAGATACATTGTTAAATAGTTAGAAAAATAGATAAATTGTTAGATAGATAGATGCAGCCATGGCCGTAAATGTTGGCACCCCTGAAATTTTTCAAGAAAATGAAGTATTTCTCATAGAAAAGTATTGCAGTAACACATGTTTTGCTATACAGATGTTTATTCCCTTTGTGTGTATTGGAACAAAACCAAAAAAGGGAGGAAAAAAAGCAAAATGGACATAATGTCACATCAAACTCCAAAAAAGGGCTAGACAAAATTATTGGTGCCCTTTCAAAATTGTGGCTAAATAAGATTGTTTGAAGCATGTGAAACTCACCCGGGGCAAGTAATATGGTTATAAGGGAAAATAATAGCATTCTGAATACAGAATGCACACTACAATAGCACTGGAGGGGTTAAAAATAAAAATAATAATTTAACTCACCTTAATCCACTTGACATGGTAAAAGATCATGTGATGGATCATGTGATGACCGGAGTGACGTCACCACAGGTCCTGTTCCTCCACACAGCTAAGATGAAGACAGAAGGAGATGACGGCTTCGCGATCAATTGGACTAAGGTGAGTTAAATTATTTATTTAAAAAAATTTAACCCCTCCAGCGCTATTTTACTATGGATTCTGTATTCAGAATGCTATTATTTTCCCTTATAACCATGTTATAAGGGAAAATAATACAATCTACAGAACACCGATCCCAAGCCCGAACTTCTGTGAAGAAGTTCGGGTTTGGGTACCAAACATGCGCGTTTTTTCTCATGCATGTGCAAAACGCATTACAATGTTTTGCACTCGCGCTGAAAAATCGAGCGTGTTCCCACAACGCACCCGCACATTTTCCCACAACGCCCGTGTGAAAGAGGCCTTAGTCTTTGCATTGTGTGTCTGTGTGCGCCACACTAAGTATGGACAACAGAAAGAGGATGTGCAACCAAATATTAAGGTAAAGGTGACAATAATTTTGTCCAGCCCATTTTTTGAGTTTGGTGTGACATTATGTCCAATTTGCTTGTTTTTCTCCCTTTTTTAGTTTTGTTTCAATACATACAAAGGGAATAAACATGTGTATAGCAAAACATGTGTTACTGCAATACTTTTCTATGAGAAATACTTCATTTTCTTGAAAAATTTCAGGGGTGCCAACATTTACGGCCATGACTGTAGACAGAAAGATAGATAGATAGATAGATAGATAGATAGAAGCTAATAGATAAATTGATATATGTATAGATAGCTAGCTAGATGGAAAGATGGATAGATAGTAGGGTTCAGCAAACCCAAACTGTAAAGTTCGTGTTCGTACCGAACTTTAGGATTTTTGGACCCCGGACCCGAACCCGAACATTTTCGTAAAATTGGTTCGGTGTTCGCTGCTTTCTTGGTGCTTTTTGAAAAGCTGCACAGCAGCCAATCAACAAGCGTCATACTACTTGCCCCAAGAGGCCATCCCAGCCATGCCTACTAATGGCATGGCTGTGATTGGCTAGAGCAGCATGTGACCCAGCCTCTATATAAGCTTGGGTCACGTAGCGCCGCCCGTCACTCTGCTGGAGGGAGAGGATGTAGGGAGAGGATGCTGCTGGACTTGTGATTTCAGGGAGAGCATAGGAGAGAATCTAACTCAGCGATCTACAGACAAATAGTTGCGTGGGTGCAGGACACTATCGTTTTACCCTGCCCTGAGCTCATTGACCAAAAATACTAACTTTTAGAATTATGTTAGTTAGGTGGGTGGCGGCGGCGGGGGCCATTTTATGCATGTTCAGTGCACCAGCATTGCATCTGAGCTTTTGGGACATTGCAAATCACCATTTTTTGGGGGCAAACTATAACATCTGTATTAGTCAGTGTGCAATTTAAGCTAGAAATACACCCATCATTTTCTGGGGTTTGAAAAACACATTTTTTTTTTTCAAAAAACAGTATTTGCCAGATCTGCAAGTGTTAAATTTAAGTTAAATATATACAGAATTCCTATTCTGTTAGCAAATAAAGACTTTTTGTGCTATCTACAACATCTGTATTAGTCAGTGTGCAATTTAACCACCTCCCGACCGCCTAACGCAGGGATGCGTCCTACGGGCGGCCAGGTTATTTCTCCTTGACGCATCGATGCATCATCTCGCGAGACGCGAGATTACGTGCATATCCGGCCCGCACATGCGCAGTGCGGGTCGGCAAAAGGCGCAGAAGGAGTTGGTCACCAGCCTGCCAGCCAATGATCAGCGCTGGCAGGTTGGTGACTTTTAAAATAACGAACCACAAGCCATATAACACATTATATTTATAAATATAATGTGTTAAATGGCTTCTGTGCTCTCTGCTGGGTCCTTTTCATCGGTTGGTCCCAGCAGAGAGCACAGATCACAGTGAGTACACCAAGCACAACATATTTAGCCCCAAATCACCCCCCCCCCCCCAATCACCCCAATTAACCCCTTGATCACCCCTGTCAATCACTAGTGAAAGTGAAAAAAGTGATCAGTGTAAACTGTCACTTTTTTTTTTTCACCAGTATTGACTGTTAGGTTTAGGATAGTTTAGGCCCCTTTGGTAGGTAGTTAGCTTCAGTTAGCGCCCAGCCCACCGCACCGCAGTCACTGATTAGCGTATCGCTAATCAGCATTGGTACTTTATAGTATCTGTAAGTGATCAGAACTGATCACAGTCAGATCTATAATAGTATTAATGTCACGTTAGCTCGCCCTCCACCCAAAACGCAGTGTTTGCCCGATCAGGCCTGATCGGTCGCCCACATGTGCGTTCACCCACGCCCGCCCCACCGCAGTGACAAAAAATTTTTGGGGGGTTTTATCACTGCACAATCACTACACAAGCGCTGCGGCGATAAAAATAAGACAGGCTTGCTTTTTTTCTTGGGTAGTCTCAGGGAATACCCCCTAGATTTAGTTGACCAAATGGCAAGGAAGGGGTATTCTTCTCAAGAGGCCTACAGGCTTGTGACCCAGTCGGATGAGGAATGGGAACCCTTATCTGACGAATCCAGCGGGTCAGAATACGAACCTGTAGAAAGCAGTGGCAGTCTGACCCAAAGTTCGGACGATGAGGTTGAGGTCCCTCCAGGCGTACCCGGCCCCGTGTTGCTAGACCACAGGTTGCGCAGGATCCGCTTCAAGGGCAGCAGAGTGGGGCTGGCGCTGTCGGATTACGTGGTGAGGCATACACCAACAGCGCAGCCCATCCTGGACCTAGTACCAGCACTGCCGTAGAACATAGTGAAGTGGCGAGCACCAGAAGGGCAGTTGAAGCTGGTACGGTGGCACGTGCAGTAGTTCCCCCGTCGCAGCCACCGCACAGACAGACCCGTAGAGCCCCTAGAGTCCCTGAGGTGCTGGCAAACCCTGATTGGCAGCCCCCATCTTCAGCCGCACCAGTAGTTCCCCCTTTCACCGCCCAGTCTGGAGTTCGGGTTGAGACAGCTCAGATCGGATCGGCACCGTTTTTTTTTTTTTAGCTGTTCTTTTAGGAGCTCTTTGACTTAGTCGTGGCAAAAACAAATCGGTATGCCACTAAATTTATAGCCGCCAACCCGGGAAGGTTTTATGCCCAGTCTTTCCGGTGGAAACCCGTCCAAGTTTCCGAAATTAAGACTTTTCTGGGCCTTCTCCTCAACATGGGCCTGACAAAAAAGCATGAATTGCGGTCATATTGGTCCACGAACCCAATTCATCACATGCCCATGTTCTCTGCTGCCATGTCCAGGACACGATTTGAGACCATCCTGCATTTTCTGCACTTTAGTGATAACAGCACCTCTCGTCCCAGAGGCCACCCAGCTTTTGACTGGCTCCACAAAATTTGGCTCCCCATAGACCACTTTAACACCAAATTTGCAGATTTGTATACCCCTGAGCAAAACATCTGCATAGACGAGTCCCTGATACAAAAAAATCACAGGTAAGTAAAAAAGTTAATGTTCCAAAAGTTCAATAAAGTTTATAACAGTTAATGTTCTGTTTCAAATGTTATATAAAGTTAATGTTAATCAATTTATTGCGTTGCTGCCTGTTTTTTTTTTTTTTTACCTTCTAGGTGGACCAAGCGATCAACTAGGTGCAGCACTGATGTGCATTCTCATAGAGGCATTGCACTGCTGTCAGATTACACAAAAGTCGGTGTATGCGGCGCTGCAAGACGAGATTTCTCCTCTGCAGTAAAAAAGATACGTTTGCCGAGGCTTATGAGCTGAGGGGCGGTGTTCATACGCTTTGGCAAACACTTTGTATATAAAAAAAAAATATATAAAAAATTCCGGCAATGATTTATTCATCCACATCGATTGAATGGAGAAATCGAGTTTGCCAGGGCATACGAGCTGAGTGGGTTTGGATGTTGGGCGGAGCTCCTATGTCCTGACAGACGCCTTTCCCCTCCTTTTTTTTTTTGCAAATTTTTGGGCAGAGATTTTTTCATCCACATTGATCGATGCGAATGAAGAAATCTGTGCCGTTCATTTTTTCTTTCAGCCCAGAGGCTGAACGAAAAAAATAATCTCATTACCCGTATGCTCAATATAAGGAGAATAGCAGAAACTCCTAATGCTGGCCATACATGTAATGATTGTAGAGACCCTTAAATGCCAGGGCAGTACAAACACCCCACAAATGACCCCATTTTGGAAAGAAGACACCCCAAGGTATTCTCTAAGGGGCATATTGAGTCCATGAAAGATTTAACTTTTTGTCACAAGTTAGCGGAAAGGGAAACTTTGTGAGAAAAACAAAAAAAAATCAATTTCTGCTAACTTGTGCCCAAAAAAATTATCTTCTATAAACTCGCCATGCCCCTCACGGAATACCTTGGGGTGTCTTCTTTCCAAAATGGGGTCACTTGTGGGGTATTTATACTGCTCTAGCATTTTAGGGGACCTAAAGCTTGAAAAGTAGTTTGGAATCCAAATCCGTAAAAAATGCCCTGTGAAATCGTAAAGGTACAATTGGAAATTGGATATGGTGCTAGAGCTTGTAAATGAAATATCAGACCTAACCACAAACGCAAAGAGGTAATTGAGGAAATGGGGAGGGCTCATCCAGTTTTTGGAGTGCAGCCCCCCACTCCTCTAAATTCCGCTATGAATGAATGTGAATATAGGACTGGATGAGCATGTGAACTGAGCGCTGACCCCCCCGGAACATAAGCTCTATATACCAGCCATTAGATGAATGGTGGGAGATCTGCTGAAAAGCTATTTAATCAACACCATGCAATTCACTCTATGTAAATAAGATAACATAGCTGAGAGTAATGCACCCCTAAAAGATGCCACTGGTGATCCCTATGATACAGTACCCCACACGTAGTATTAAACATAGGGTATTTAAAATACAATGTTTTTTCTTTTGGTGTATGCCTGGCGCCCCACATCGTGATATTGGGATGCCTCACATATAGTTTGTCCAGGTATCGGACATCGCTGGGCTCTAGCGTCCGGTAGCATAGCAATGGTCAGGTGACATTATGTCACTAAAGAAGTAGGGTCATGTGATTGAGGTAGAGTCATGTGATGAGATCAGGTGACAGAAGAGTCATGTGTTCGGGTATTCCGGTGCACGGCAACAAGGCTGAACCTGGCGGAAGTACTAACAGAGAGGCGGAAGTGATAACATAGCGCAGGCGCAGATTGAATTTCGGAACGCCGGTGATGAACTAATCAGTGAGTGAAGACCTGGAAACACCTGAGCGATGAGGGTCAGACGGAGGCTCCTGCAGCATGATACTGTATGCAAAATAATGACATATGAGTAAGGACATGATGATGTTAAAATGTGTGTAAAACTTTAGGAAGTACGTAGGGGGTTAAGGGTGTGGCGAAACCAACCTCGCCACTGGGTTTTGGAGGGGGCTGTTTGAAGGCCTCTTGCCTCAGGATTATGGCCCATGCTAACTTTTGAACCCCTGAACCTATTCCAGGGAATTTTGGATAGGTTTGTCCCCCAAGTTATACTGTTTAAATTGATGTAAGTTATATGTATGGACAATGTAACCTCACAAAGTTATAACAACTTATAATAAGTGTAACTTGTCAGCTTGGGAGGAATATGCTGGGTGTGGTTCTATTGTCCCATTGTCCCATTGTGTGTTTAAATGGTGATTTCTGTCCTGTTGTCTCCACATGTGTATTGGTGATCTCCCCTTTGTCCTGAGAGATAATTGGATTGTCTTCGGTCGTCTCCCAGGCAGAGAGGAGGAAACCATGATGCATTGTGGGGATATGTTGTATCTGTTCTGTGTCGCAGTCTCCCTTCTGGTCCTCTAGGGGGCGGGAACGATTGGTTGCTGTATTTACATTGTGTGTGTTGTGAATTACTGATTGGTTGGATTTCAAAACCCTGTGGGCAGTACTATGTTTGGTTTTTATCAATAAAAGAGGCTGGGTGTGCCAGCACATCAGAGCACTGCTTGACCCTCAACACGGAGCCTTGTCTCGTTATTGGGGGGATTCCATGTATGCTGTTGGAGACTGATTGCCAGGAGTGTAAGCCGACTGAATGCTTTTCCTGTTCGCCTGCTGACAGCTATTTGCGAGGTTCCAGTTTGGAGTGCTATTTTGTATCCAGTTCGGGAGGTTGGTGTTCTGCAGTAGCTGTGCCTGTCTCTCGGAAAGGGGCATATCGCCTAAACGGATTTTAACCCCTTGTCTGCTGAAACGGTCCGTTACATTGGTGGCAGCAGTGGGATCGTTCCTACAGCCAGAAGGACAGCTACAGGAGACACCATTTCTGTGGATTCTACAATTTAAGGGCAACGCATGTCTCAGTACAGTGACCCTAAAAGCACCAGGATGGAACCAGCAGTGGAGTACAGATACTCTGTGGAGGAATTTGACCGTATGATGTGGTTGCGGCTGAACTTCTTCGGACCCAATCCAGCTGAGAAATACGTGAAGTTCGTGAGGAATCTAGTGTCTACGACCCTACTATACCGGGCAGAAGGTGACGGTCAGCTGCCACGTTGGGTGGACCTCCATCGGAAGTTACGGTTGCGGGACAGTGGGAGCCCAGTCTCCATTCCCCAGCGGCAGTGTGAAGTGCAGGGAGAGGAGAGCAGCGGCCTCCCTCCCCAGCGGCAGGCTGAGTTACAGGGGGCAGAGGTAGTTGTTCCTGCCCCCCAGCAGCAGAGTGATATGCCGGGAAGGCAGTGTAAAATGCAGGGAGGGGAGAGCATCGGCCTCCCTCCCCAGCGGCAGGCTGAGTTACAGGGGGCAGAGGTAGTTGTTCCTGCCCCCCAGCAGCAGCATGATTTTTTGGGAATTGGGAGCCGAGTCTCCATTCCCCAGCGGCAGACGGAGTTACAGGGGGCAGAGACAGTCGGTCCTGTCCCCCAGCGGCAGAGTGTCCTACAGGGAATAGAGAGCCCAGTCTCCTTTCCCCAGCAGCAGGACACTGTATTGGGAGCGGAGGCGGTCGGTCGCCCTCCCCAGCGGCTGGAAGTATGTATGGGAGAGGAGCTCGTTACCCCCTCTCCCCAGCGGCAGATTAACGCACCAGGGGGAGACAGTAAGCCCCACAACTGTGCAGATGGGACCGTGGTCTCTGCACTTACAGCACAGGGGGTAGGGACAGTCGGTTTCCCCCTCCAACAACCAGACTCCAACCAGGCTTCTTCCATGGTAGCGCTGGTACCAGGGCAGAGTCCCGCTGATCCCTGCCCACAAAGCAACCTCCACTCCAAGCCAGGGAGCAACTCAGAGACCGGGAGTACCAGCTACAAATATAATCTTGGTGGATTCACTGGACAGAGACAGGCTACTAAATTCAACAGGTCCAGTATTGGGTTGTGGGTGGGCTGCCAGACTAACTCAGGTACCGACCGGCGTGAGGTCAGGTATCTGGTTAGTCTTCCCTGGGGGGGGGAGATGTGTGGCGAAACCAACCTCGCCACTGGGTTTTGGAGGGGGCTGTTTGAAGGCCTCTTGCCTCAGGATTATGGCCCATGCTAACTTTTGAACCCCTGAACCTATTCCAGGGAATTTTGGATAGGTTTGTCCCCCAAGTTATACTGTTTAAATTGATGTAAGTTATATGTATGGACAATGTAACCTCACAAAGTTATAACAACTTATAATAAGTGTAACTTGTCAGCTTGGGAGGAATATGCTGGGTGTGGTTCTATTGTCCCATTGTGTGTTTAAATGGTGATTTCTGTCCTGTTGTCTCCACATGTGTATTGGTGATCTCCCCTTTGTCCTGAGAGATAATTGGATTGTCTTCGGTCATCTCCCAGGCAGAGAGGAGGAAACCATGATGCATTGTGGGGATATGTTGTATCTGTTCTGTGTCGCAGTCTCCCTTCTGGTCCTCTAGGGGGCGGGAGCGATTGGTTGCTGTATTTACATTGTGTGTGTTGTGAATTACTGATTGGTTGGATTTCAAAACCCTGTGGGCAGTACTATGTTTGGTTTTTATCAATAAAAGAGGCTGGGTGTGCCAGCACATCAGAGCACTGCTTGACCCTCAACACAGAGCCTTGTCTCGTTATTGGGGGGATTCCCTGTATGCTGTTGGAGACTGATTGCCAGGAGTGTAAGCTGACTGATACGCTTTTCCTGTTCGTCTTTCGGCAGCTATTTGCGAGGTTCCAGTTTGGAGTGCTATTTTGTATCCAGTTCGGGAGGTTGGTGTTCTGCAGTAGCTGTGCCTGTCTCTCGGAAAGGGGCATATCGCCTAAACTGATTTTAACCCCTTGTCTGCGGAAACGGTGCCGTTACAAAGGGGAAGGGCCAAGCTGCAACCAATGTGAGGCCATGGGGAAATATTTAAATGTTTACTATGTGATTTATGTATTGTGAGCTTGATAAAGACCGTTTGGTTGAAACGTTGCTGCACTAGGTGTAATAAAAGGAATTTAACTTCATCCATTTGGAGTGCCGTGGCTTTCTCTATTTATCGTTGGCTATTACGAGAGCCCCTGGACCGGGATCCAACGCTACAGGCACCACCACAAATTGGCAAGTACTGCAAAAACAGTGAGTAGTGCTGACCTATCTGTTATATTATGCTTTCCAAAATGGGGTCACATGTGGGGTATTTATACTGCCCTGGCATTTTAGGGGCCCTAAAGCGTGAGAAGAAGTCTGGAATTCAAATGTCTAAAAATGCCCTCCTAAAAGGTACTCATTGGAATTTGGGCCCCTTTGTGCACCTAGGCTGCAAAAAAGTGTCACATGTGGTATCGCCGTACTCAGGAGAAGTAGGGCAATGTGTTTTGGGGTGTATTTTTACATATACCCATGCTGGGTGAGAGAAATATCTCTGTAAAATTACAACTTTGTATAAGAAAAATGGGAAAAGTTGTCTTTTACAGAGATATTTATCTCACCCAGAAAGGGTATATGTAAAAATACACCCCAAAACACATTGCCCTACTTCTTCTGAGTACGGCGATACCACATGTGTGACACTTTTTTGCAGCCTAGGTGCGCAAAGGGGCCCAAATTCCAATGAGTACTTTTAGGATTTCACAGGGCATTTTTACGCATTTTGATTCCAAACTACTTCTCACGCTTTAGGGCCCCTAAAATGCAAGGGCAGTATAAATTCCCCACAAGTGACACCATTTTAGAAAGAAGACACCCCAAGGTATTCCGTGAGGGTTATGGTGAGTTCATGTCAAAAAAAAAAAAAAAAAAATATTCAATTTCCGCTAACTTGTGACAAAAAATTAAAACTTCCATGAACTTGCTATGCCCATCAGCGAATACCTTAGGGTGTCTACTTTCCGAAATGGGGTCATTTGTGGGGTGTTTCTACTGTCTGGGCATTGTAGAACCTCAGGAAACATGACAGGTGCTCAGAAAGTAAAAGTGCGTAAATTAATTTTTTTGCACCATAGTTTGTAAACGCTATAACTTTTACCCAAACCAAAATTTATACATTTATGAAATAAGTACCAAATGAAAGCTCTATTAGTGAGAAGAAAAGGAGGTAAAATTCATTTGGGTGGTAAGTTGTATGACAAAGCAATAAACCGTGAAAGTAGTGTAGAGCAGAATTGTAAAAAGTGGTCTGTTCATTAAGGGGGTTTAAGCTAGGGGGGCTGAGGTGGTTAAGCTAGAAATACACACATCATTTTCTGGGGTTTGAAAAACACACTTTTTCTTTCAAAAAACAGTATTTGCCAGATCTGCAAGTGTTAAATTCAAGTTAAATATATACAGCATTCATATTCTGTTAGCAAAAAAATACTTTTTGTGCAATGTACAACATCTGTATTAGTCAGTGTGCAATTTAAGCTAGAAATACACCCATCATTTTCTGGGGTTTAAAAAAACACACTTTTTTTTTCTTCAAAAAACTGTATTTTCAAGATCTGCAAGTGTTAAATTCAAGTTTAATATATACAGCATTCATATTCTGTTAGCAAAAAAAGACTTTTTGGGCAATCTACAACATCTGTATTAGTCAGTGTCCAATTTAAGATAGAAATACACCCATCATTTTCTTGGGTTTGAAAAACACACTTTTTCAGGCCTTGCAGCATCAGCACATGTGAAATTACAGGCTTATATACTGCTGCCAAATTCAGTTGTTAAACAAACAGTCATTTGGGCTCCAAAAATTTAGTTGGCAGCCTTTGATGCAGATGTCATTGTGAGATACACCCTTAATACATTTGGGTTACATTCAGAGATTTTAAATACCACCATTTGGTGCACCAATATTGAATTCGGGCCTACAGAGGTTCAGGCCCTGTGAGATACCACCTCTACATACAGGGGTTTGAATCAGGCATTTGAAATACAGCCATTTTAAATACCACCTTTTTGGGCAAAGATATATTTACTTCAGGCCTACACTGATTCAGGGCGTGTGTGATCCCCACTATACATACAGGGGTTTGAATTAGGCATTTGAAATACAGTCATTTGAAATACAGCCTTTTTGTGCAAAGATATATTTACTTTAGGCCTTCACTGATTCAGGGCGTGTGTGATCCCCCTATACATACAGGGTGACAGGGGCCTAAATCTCTCAAAATCCTCTGTTCTATTGCTGGGTGACATGAACCCCCTTTTGCCGTGAATGAACCCCTGCTGTGCCTGGGTGACAGGGGCCTATATCTCTCAAAATCCTCTGTTCTATTGCTGGGTGACATGAACCCCCTTTTGCCATGAATGAACCCCTGCTGTGCCTGGGTGACAGGGGCCTAAATCTCTCAAAATCGTCTGTTGTATTGCTGGGTGACAGGAAACCTCCTTTTGCCGTGAATGAACCCCTGCTGTGCATTGCTGACAGGGAACTAAATTTAGTGAAAACATCTGTTACTGATGGGAAGATGTGCGACTACAAGCGCACGCTGATGATGGCATTCCCACCTGACAGCGGGGGCACAGTGGAAGCACAAGGCAAAGGCAGAGGAGGAGAAAGAGGTCGCCAACGCAGCTGGGGCACCATCAGCACCTGAGAAGGCAGGGTTAGCATGGCCAAAATGTGGAAAAGCTTTGTCAGCCTTGGAGGTGCTGACCTGCCCTGCAGCCAGTGTATAGTGTGAACGTGTGTTTAGCACGGCAGAGAGCATTATCACAGGCCGCAGCCAATTTGGACAAGCTTACATTTATTAAAATGAACCAGGCATGGATCCCACAGGACTTGTCCGTATCTTGTGCAGAATAGACATTTATACCAGCCTCAACCATCCATTCTTGTACTCAAGTGCACTTATTCTTTGTTTTATTTTGTTATATGTCCCAATATTTTGGGGGATACTCCAATTTAAAAATAAAAAACACAAATCAGTGTTGGCTACCTATTCCTCCTTCACCACTGCTGTTATTTTAGGTAATTTCCCTATCCACATTTGTTTGCAGAACAGTTGCCATGCTCTTAAGCACATTTTGATGCCCTTTGCAGCCCTCTAGCCCTTTCCAGGACTATTTTAGAGCCATTTTAGTGCCCAAAAGTTCGGGTCCCCATTGACTTCAATGGGGTTCGGGGTCAAGTTAGGGTCCCAAACCCGAACTTTTTTTTTCAAGTTCGGCCGAACTCGTCGAACCCGAACATCCAGGTGTCTGCTCAACACTAATAGATAGCTAAATAGAGAAATTGTTATATAGATAGATAGCTAGATAGATTGATAGATAGTTAGATAGATAGATAAAGAGATACATTGTTAGATAGATAGATAGATAAAACGATAGATAAATTGTTAAATAGCTAGATAGATAGTTTGATAGATAGTTAGATAGAGAAATAGAGAAATTGATTGATAGATAGATAGATAGATAGATAGATAGATAGATAGATAGATAGATAGATAGATTGATAGATAAATAGATAATTTGTTAGATATCTATGAACTAATAGCTAAATAGATACATTGTTAGATAGATAGTGTGACACAGTGAGAGGTTTTGTCTGGGAAAACAGGTATTTTTCTCCCAGCATGTGCTGCTGGGTTGATTTACAGCCAGGTGAGGTCAAATACTGGACTGAATTTTAAGTGCCGGTCCAGGTTTTGAAAGCAGGCAGTCCTTAAATAGGCAGCTGGACTCAGAGGCCGTGTCTCTGTGTTGGGATCTGGGAGTCTTGTGTCTGGATGAAGGCTTGCTACCTGTTTGGCGTGAAAACAGGTTGGTGCTGCCCTGGTGCGGCCCGCCGAGTATACTGGCCGAAAAGCCAGCATCGTGTGCATCTATGGTCAATGATTCTTTGAGGCAGAATTGCCGCATGGTGTGAATTACCACCAACACCGCAAGGTGACTTTTTGTTTGATTATGACTGCTTGTTTTGTCACTTGCCTAAAGTGTGAATAAAACACTGAACTGTTTGATCCAAAGAACTTGTTGTTGCCTCTATACTGCATCCGCTAATCCTGTCTACCAGAGCGAAACCCCAACAATAGATAAATTAATAGATTGTGTAGGAAAGAAACAAGGGGCCGTCATTGATGGTCGGTATGTGTCACCGAGGTTCCTGGCCTCGGTGAGGTAAGAGCTAGTTTTTATCAAGTGTCATTATTGCAGATTGCAGTCTGACACTCCAGCTGTTTAGGATGGCTGTAAAGCTGATCCGGGACGGCTTTTACTGGGAGTAGCCAAAGTGCTGGGTGGTTGGCTACTCGCAAAGTTCCAGGCCAGGTCTTGGCAGGCTTAAAAGCAATCAGCACTGTCAGGTGGTGTGGATTTTACCTCCATCTGACAGTGAAGCTGTGGAGTCCTCTGGGCTGAAAGGACGCCTGGAAGCCTGCCAGTGAACTTTTCTGTGGCTGAGCATTCAGCCGGGTGTGAACTGACACCTAGAATTCCAGGTGAACACTGTTTTGTTTTCCTGTGTGTGAACAAGCACCAAGACTGTTATGTTTTGCTGAGTGTGAATAAAACACTTCAGTTTGATTTACAACCTGGTTCCTTGCCTCTATACTGCGTCCACTAACTTGTCTACCAGAACAAATCCCCACATTTGGTGGAAGATGCGTGCATTCGCATAAAGTTTTTTTTCCCGGACACGGGTGTATGTCCTATATCAAGCCGGCAAGGTTACGACCCGTGTCCCCTGACAAAATGGAGGCGGTCGTGAAAGCCTTTATGGAGGCTAACTTGCAGCAGCGGGAGGCTAACAAGCAGCAGCATGAAACCAACCAGCTGCTATTACAGCATGTGATGGCATTATAAGCGGCAGGAGCATGCCAGAACGTCCACGATGCCCGGACAGCTGTCCGTGCGGCGATCCCTAAGATGACCCCGTCGGACGACGTCGAAACCTATCTAGCGGTATTCCAAAAGGTGGCCATGTGGGAGAAGTTACCCCGAGACCAATGGGCTGAGGTCGTCGCTCCGTTCCTGGCGTCTAAACCCCAACAGGTGTTTTTCGACCTACCAGATGATCAAGCGGCCGACTACCCGACCGTAAAGGGTGAGATTCTGGCTAGACTGGGGGTGAATGTATTGGTCTGGGCCCAGCGGGTGCATCAGTGGAAATTTAACCCAGATGAACCCGCCAGACTGCAGTATTATGATCTACTACACCGGTTGCAAAAATGGCTGCAGCCTGACGCACTAAGTCCCACTGCTATGCTGGACCATCTGTTGGCTGATGTGTTCTGGAGTGCTTTGCCATACCCTTTCCAGCACTGGATCGGCCAGGTGTCCCCTGGTAATTCCCTAGAGATGGTCGACCTGGTAGAGTGCTATGAGGCCACCAGAAATCTACAGGGGGGTTCTTTTGGGAGGGGGCCAGTTAAACCCTGGAAATCTCCACCCTTAACCAGGCGGCCAGTGCCAGCAAAACCCGCTCGGGATATACTCTCTACAGACCGAGCTCCGATGGTCTGTTGGCAGTGTCAAGAGCCTGGTCACATAAGGACCGACTGTCCCCATCAGGAGGAACCTATGGACACTAACTATGGCTACCGCCCCTTAATGTATGCCAGGAGGCTGTGTGCAACCGGTACCCCCGAGACAATAGACAATAGTCACCTGTGCCAGGTGCAAGTGGGAGATACCCTGGCGGTGGCACTGCTGGACTCAGGGAGCCTGGTGTCCCTGGTAAGAGCTGCCCTGGTGCGGCCCGCAGAGTATACTGGCCGAAAAGTCGGCGTTGTGTGCATCCATAGAGACTTAAAGGACTATCCCACCGCCCTGGTGTCTTTATCCATGGTGGCCGGCAGGTGGACTCATGAGGTAGCCGTTGCCACAAAGTTACATTATGAACTAATAATTGGGAGAGACTTCCCCGGTTTCCTGTCACTGTGGATTGAGGCAAGGCCCACCGATACCCGTGGGGCAGGAGTAGCCCCAATAGAATGGCCTTGCTCAGGGGGGAAACTGGAACCCTGGGAACCTGAGACTAAAGGGCCAGCAGTAGGGGTGGTCACCACTGCAGTGGAAGGGGGGGAACCAACCCCACTGAGTGCAATGGTGGGAGACGTGGAGGATTTGCCGTCGGGTCCGGAGTTGGCAGACCTCAACGTCTCTGGAGACAATTTTGGTACAGCACAACACCAGGACCCGACTCTATCTCGGGCCTGGGAAAATGTGGTAGTAGTTGAGGGTGAGCCACAACAACCAGGGGCCGAGTGTCGCAAGCCCACCATGTTCTTGGGGGACACCTGAGCCAGCAGAAAATGCAGGACTGGATTCTACAGTGGTTTTACTGGCCCAAGGTTTTTCAGAGGGGTGGGAGAGTATTGCAAGTTTTGCACAACCTGCCAGATAACCAGCCCCCAGCACACATTTCCGTAGTCCCCTGGTCCCTCTCCCAATTATTGAGGTTCCATTCGAGTGGATCGCTATGGATCTCATAGGCCCAGTGCTGAAGTCCGCTAGAGGGCACTAACACATGTTGGTAGTCCAGGACTATGCCACTCAGTATTCGGAGGCGCTGCGACATACCTCCACCAAACCTATAGCTAAAAAGTTAATGGAGATGTTTTTCCGAGTGGGCCTACCTAAAGAGATTCTGACCGACCAGGGGACCCCTTTTATGACAAAAGTCATGAGGGAACTCAGTAAACTACTACAGATCAAACAGTTACGGACGTCCGTCTATCACCCGCAAACGGACGGCCTGATAGAGAGGTTTAATCAAACCTTGAAAAACATTTTAAAGCAGGTGGTGTCTAAAGATGGGAGGGATTGGGATCTTCTACTGCCCTATCTCATGTTCGCAGTGCGAGAGGTGCCCCAGGCCTCTACTGGGTTCTCGGCCTTCGAACTGCTGTATGGCCGACACCCGCGTGATCTGTTGGACATAGCCAAAGAGGCGTGGGAACAACAACCAACACCGCATAAAAGTGTGATTAAGTATGTCACTCGGATACAAGAGCGGATGGAGACAGTGTTGCTGCTGGTTAAGGAACATATGGAGGCAGCTCAGTGATCCCAGAGTAGGGTCTATAATCGCCAGGCTCGGGTTCGGAATTTTAACTCGGGAGATCGGGTTTGGGTTCTGGCGCCGACTGTGGACAGTAAGTTTCTGGCTAGGTGGCAGGGTCCTACGAAGTGCTCGAAAAAGTTGGGGAGGTAACCTACAAGGTACTCCAGCCTGGGTGGAGAAAGCCGGCTCAGGTGTACCATGCAAACTTACTAAAATCGTGGAAAAATAGCAAAACCAGTATGGACAAAAGCCCCCTGCCGGGTTTTCTGGGGGTAGAGTTTCCAGTCCCACAGTCTGATACGAGGGAAGCAGTTGCCACAGTTAAGATTGCTGACAACCTGTCCTCTAAACAGACTCAGGAGGCCAGGGAGTTCATCAGCAGGAACAAGGATGTGTTTTCGGACCTCTCTGGATGCACTTTAATATTCCGACATGACATTGTCACTGAACCTCAGGCCAGAATCTGGTTGAAACCATACCGGGTACCTGAGTCGCGGCGACAAGCCATCTCGGAAGAAGTGCAGCTGATGTTACAGCTAGGTGTCATAGAGGAGTCAAAAAGTGAATGGGCCAGTCCGATATTCTTAATACCCAAGCCGGACGGGATGTTTTACGATTCTGTAACGACTTTTGTAAACTTAATGAGGTTTCCAAGTTTGACGCATATTCCATGCCCCGAGTGGATGAGCTTATTAAGAAGTTAGGCCAAGCCCGGTATTTTTCAGTTTTGGACTTTACCAAAGGGTACTGGCAGGTACCCTTGACGGAGGCTGCCAAGGAGAAAATGGCTTTCATCACACCGGAGGGGCTGTATCAGTACAAGGTATTACCCTTTGGTCTACATGGCGCTTCTGCCACATTTCAAAGGTTAATGGACATTGTACTCCGTCCACATTATCGGCACGCTTCGGCGTATCTGGACGATATCGTTATTTCACAAAACGAATGCTGAATCGCCACCCGGGAAATTTGGGTGCCGCAGATGGTGCTCTTAAATAGCATCTTAGGACATCTGAATTACCGACGGTACTTCTTAGGACATGCCCGAACATGTCTTCAACGTGTTATCAAAAGGAATGTCTTTTGAAAAATGTATTAAAAATATGAGTGAAAAAATGACCATGTTGTACGCTTCTTTGTAACAGAGCGCATGAAACAATTATGTATACTTTGCTGTAATTATGCACAAACGTGTCTGCCCTACTGAGTTATGGAAAAATGTACTGTGATGCATCGTAAATAAAGACATTTTGCTCCCAGATGCCTGAGTGTCAAGGTCCTAGTTTGTTGCAAAAGAGCTTGATTACTACTTGTGTTCCTGACCTGTATCTCATCCTTGGATTCCGCTTCGTCTGACCTCTGCCTACTTGCTTAGTCTCTCCCGTTGCTGACCCAGACTGTCCGACTTGTACCTTTGCCACCTGCCCTGACCTTCTTCCTGCCTGACCACGCCTCTGCCTCATCCCTCGGCTTCTGCTTTGTTGCTCCTGACGACGACCCTGATTGCCTACCACGCTTGTACTGTTAGTACCTTCGCAAGTACCTCCTGGTCTGCCTGGACCAGCTGTCACTGACCGGTTTATGCTCCAGAGTAGCCCCTGGCAACTGCCGACTGTCAAGCCTATCCTCACCATCAGAGGTTCTAGTGAAATCCGGGTAGTTGCTTAGTCACGCCCCTCTGGAGTATTGCTAGTCAGTGGCACAGAGGGTTCACATCCTCTGCTCCGTGACAGTAACTTCATAATCTGTTGATATATTTTTGCTTAAATCAGGGCCGCCTTTAATTTTATTAAACACGATCGTATATAATTAAAAGCAAATTTGTTTGTAGACCTGTCACTTGTAGTTTGACGAGAACAGTAGCCCCATATTAATTTTAATAGTAACATAGTAACAGTAGTAAATAGTAATAGTTTATAAGGCTGAAAAAGACATCTGTCCATCCAGTTCAGCCTGTTATCCTGCAGTTGATCCAGAATAAGGCAAAAAAAACAAAAAAAAAACAACTGTGAGGTAGAAGACAATTTTCCTCAAAAAAATTCCTTCCCAATTCCAATCAGGCAATCAGAATAACTCCCTGGCTCAACGACCCCTCTCTAGTAGCAATAGCCTGTAATATTATTACACTCCAGAAATACATCCAGGCCCCTCTTGAACTCTTTTAGTGAATTCACCATCACCACCTCCTCAGGCAGAGAGTTCCATAGCCTCAATGCTCTTACCATAAAGAATCCTCTTCTATGTTTGCGTACAAACCTTCTTTCCTCCAGACGCAGAGGATGTCCCCTCGTCACAGTCACAGTCCTGAGGATAAACAGATGATGGGATAGATCTCTGTACTGACCCCTGATATATTTATACAGAGTTATTAGATCTTCCCTTAGTTGTCTTTTTTCTAAAGTGAATTAACCCTAATTTTGATAATCTTTCAGGGTACTGTAGTCCATCCATTCCAGTTATCACTTTAGTTGCCCTTCTCTGAACCCTCTCCAGCTCTACTATGTCTGCCTTCTTCACAGGAGCCCAGAACTGTACACAGTACTCCATGTGTGGTCTGACTAGTGATTTGTAAAGTTGCAGGACTATGGTCTCATCACGGGCATGATGCAATCTATTATCTTATTGGCCTTGGCAGTAGCTGCCAGACACCGGTTTCTACAGTTTAGTTTGCTGTTCACTAAAATTCCTAGGTCCTTTTCCATGTCAGTGTTACCTAGTGTTTTACCATTTAGTATGTACTGGTGACTTGCGTTATTCCCTCCCATGTGCATAATCTTACATTTGTCAGTTGTAAACCTCATCTGCCACTTCTCTGCCCAAGCCTCCAATCTATCCAGATCCATCTGTAGTAGTATACTGTCCTCTTCCGTGTAAATTACTTTACACAGTTTAATATCTTCAGCAAAAATTGAGGGGGCCCAAAGGCCCTTCTGGGACATAAGAAGAGGCCAGGGCATGATAGGTGGAGGACTCTGTTACAGATTTTACATTGAGACCTGGGAGTTGCAAGTTCTGCTGTGGCCCCGAGTATATATATAGATATATATATATATATATATATACTATCCCAGTATAGTGGGTCAGTCAATATTTTTTAGCAATGCGTCTTGTCATGTTATGGGAGGCATTGCAATGGACACCTCACTAGTGACACAACATAAAGCCCATAGTGTGCCATAGCAGAATGTTCATACTTTGGTTCCAGCCCAGCCACATCCCCATAAATATTAGCCCCCTCGTTCAAATTCCAATATATATAAAGATGTGTCGATGTCTTACTGGAACCAGGATTAGAAATCTTGATAAACGTTGACATTGGACAAAGTTATATCTTCTCTGATCACAGCGACACAATAAACAAGATGGATGACAAGCAGTATACAGCAACATCACAAGAAGGTTGTTAGGAAAAAAACTCATTCCAAATCTCCATTTACTGTTTACCAGCGAACTTTAAAATACTTTCTAAGGAATATTTCCTTGTCATAAGACATCAATCACTGCATTGTACTACTCAAAAGTGTTGCTGTTCAGCATGACTGCCCTTTCAAGCTAAAGCACACGAGCTAAAAACTGACAACCACCATTACAGATTCAAAAGCCTCATTTATAAACGCTAGACATGAAACAGGAATTATTGAGTCACGACCAAAAATATTTGAGAGTTAGTAAATCTTTTCTCTGTAAAAACACTGCTGCCCATACTAATACTACTAATGTTTTGAAGTAAAGCTCCCCATACACATCATTTTCAAGTTCAGATTTTTGGTAGCTGTATGGCAATCCCACCCAATCTTGGCGATTGCCTCCATTGTTTTGGTGGTATAATGTACCACTAACTTAGGGTTAGTGACCCTGGTTTGCTTGCAGTATAGCCGCCTTCTTCTACACCTATCAATTATGGTGACCAGAACTTTCTATTACCCTGCGTTTTGGCTTGTACACCTGTCATTTTCCTACAATTTCTTATAAGGCTTTGATCCATCTCTTGACTTGGATTGTTTCTGCATTTCTGCCTGATTCTGTCTTCCCAGTATTGACCCTTGACAACTGTGACATAAGTATCGAGTCAACACCACGTCTTAGCCTCACATCCTCTGGGGTATCCCTGCCACTAATCAGTGACTATTTCAGGAGCTGAGACATGAGGTACCAACTGGTAAATGCAATACCTAAAGAGCTAAAGAGTCATAAATGGTTGTGCTTCTTAGACTCTGTTCTCTGGTTAAAAGAACCCTTACACCTTTAATAGCTGTCGGACGAACAGCTATCTCTCCCAGCTCTTTCTGTCGCCTATACACATACATGTTTGGTTCGGCTGAACATATATGTGTATTCAATGGGGAGAGGGTGAAAATCCTCTTCAAGACACTTCTGGTAGGATGAAAGTATTCACCTTGCCTGATTCTTCTCTCCCCTGATATCATCTATAGGGGGAGAGTCAGGACCTTCCCACACACATTAAATCATCGGCCAAGTCCACCATTCTCAGCAGGTTTGGGTGACAATACACTAAAGTGTTCGGGGGTATTCTTTCATTCCATAACACAGTCAATATTGTAGTATTCTAGGAAATTGTGAGAGCACAATCTTTTGTTTATGATTTGATACGTTCAAGTTTCATTGTAGAACATTGGGCTGAAATTATCCATGATCCTAGATCTTGACATCTTGACCATCATCCCAGTGCATTTCTAATTTTATTTGTCTTGCTCCAAAGTCATCCAAAACACAATGGCCACTATGATTAGTGTTGGGCGCGAATATTTAAATCGCAAATTTTAATTGTGAATATCGCCACTTCGACAATTCGTGAAGATTTAGAATATAGTGCTATATATTCGTATTCGCGAATATTCTAGATTTCTTTTCATCTGAACCCATGATCCCTCCCTGCTTCTTGCTTGTGGGCCAATGAGAAGGCTGCAATGTCTTTGTCTGAGCTTAGCAACATCCCTAGCAACCAATAGGAAAGTTGCCTACCCCTTACTATATAAGAACCTCCCCAGCAGCCCTTGTATGCAGTATTTAGCAGTTCTGAGAGAGAGAAGTGTCCTTGCTGTGCTCTGTGCTTTCCTGTGTCATTACATTAGATAGATAGTTACTTAGCTTATATATAATACAGATAGTTATTGGGAGATAGTCAGTGTAGGTTATTTCCTGACATAGTGTAGCTGATAGGTTCTGCTGTCCATACATTCAGGCTACAGACATAGTGCTGTGATGTCACAACAATACTTAGTGCACCAATCAGTAATATGTAGTCAGACCTGATAAAATGTGAAGTTGCACGTATTGCGCAAAAATACACGCATCATTAATTTCCGATTTGCGCAATCGCGAATATATTGGAGCACTCTATCTGCATATAGAGCTATTGTAATGTTCTGCCGTGCCAACCATTTTCTCCAGTCTCAGGAAACTTCTAGCAGCTTGAAAAATGTATCAAAAGTGACCCACGCCTGTATTGTGTGCGCAATACGCGCATATTACATTGCCGATTTTCGTAATCAAGAAAATAATGCTGAATTTGTGAATTTATAATGAATATTCGAATATTGCCCCTGCCTCTCATCACTAACCATGATCTTCTACATGAATCCAGACTATCAACTTCACGAGTAGTATATTAGAAGGGAGCAGAACGGAAATGGACATTGTAGCTTAAAATGAGAACTTTTTTTTTCTATAAAAGAAGGGTAGCAGGGACAAGAGTGACAGAGTGAAGTGGCATTAATTAGAATAGAATTTGCGCATGCTTACCAACATTTAAATTCCCATGGGACATTTAACCTCCGCTGTAGGAAAGCCACCCCAAAACTTAACATACTTAACATAAACTCACCCCTTTGCAATCAAGTTATCTGGACTTCCTGACCAAAATCAGACTATTAACATGTATGCCCTTTGTGGTTGTCGTATGCTTGCCACCTACCACCCAGCATGCAGTTGCGCCTCTCCATGCCAGATGTAGATTGGGCAAGAGAGTATACCAGACAAGTGAAATGTTAACCCTAGACAGCATCCTTGTGAAAAGGGGGATAGTCGGGTGTTGTTGACAGATATATTTCATTGTGATGAGAAAAGATGACACACTCAGTCTGATAATAAAGGGGTTGTCCCACAAAAAATATTCTACAGTTTTTAAACCAGCACATGGATCTGAATTCATTTGTAATCACATGTAATAACAATTTTAGCATAGCCGCTGAGTTATTCAATAAGATATATCTGTATAGCGGCATCTGCTGTTTTTTCTTACTTCTTTGTCCTGCTCACTGAGATGGCCTCACATGCTCAGTTTCATCCATCAACTGCCTCTTAAGATTCAAGGACACCTCAGCTACATCAGAAAAGACACTCCCCTTGAGCTGTCAACTTGAAATAAATCTAGTAGAGCAGGGGCGTTGCGAGGGTCTCAAAAGATCCGGGGCCCAAGCACCAATGCATATGGCCCTCTAAGTTGAACAACTGCACCCCCCCCCCCTTCCCTGCAAACACTAGCACTGAAGACATTTTACTGTACTTGCTATACAGCAGCACATACCTCTCACATCCAGGGCCTCCAGGTGACATCTCTTCTGATGTAGGTCTTCTCTGTCATCATCTTCTCTATTCAGTTCAGACAACTTCTCTCAGCCGCCTCGTCTCTACAGAGTGTGATGCACAGACATCTTAGCTTCCTTTCTTTTCTGTACCCCCAAATACTATCCTGAAGAAAAATGAGTGCCCCCCATAGTAACAGTACTGCTCATAGTCCCACCAATAGTAATTCCCTTCTAGAATGCTCTCATTAGTAATTCTGCCCCCTACTGGACCCAACAGTGATAATGCTCCACAAGAGTGCCCCCATTAGTAGAAGAGTCCTCTGGTATTAATAATGTCCTTACAGAGTCCCCAGTAGAAATAAGGCCCCCTATTATTTCCCAGTGGTAATAAAGCTCTCTACAGACCCCTCAGTAGTAATAAGGCCCCCATAGTGCTCTTAGTAGAAATAATGTGGATCCCTCCTATAGAGCCCCCAGTAGTAATAAGAACGCCTAATGTCCCCTGGAGGTAAAATGCCCCTACAGTGGCCCCAGTATTTATACTGCCCCCTACTGTTATAATGCTCGCCCTGAGGCGCTCCAAGTATTTCTAATGCCACCTGCAGTGCCCCCTGTAGTTGTATCGCCTCCTACTGTTATGATGCTTGCCCTGAAGCACCCCCAATATTTATAATGCTGCCAGCAGTGCCCCTTGTAGTTATATTCCTCCGTTTAGTGTCCTCAGAAATTATAATTCCAGCACCTCAGCCATACAGTCCCATGTAAATAAAATTATTTCCCTCCCTGTGCCATAGAGTCCCATATAAATACCATCACACCATCTCTCCAGCCCCCTCCAATATACAGTCCCATGTAAATAACATCCCTCTCTATCTACATCCCCCTCCAAAATATAGTCCCATGTAAATAACATCACACCATCTCTCTTTCCCCTTCCAACATACAGTCCCATGTAAATAACATCACTCCCTCCCCAGCCACCTTCAACATACAGTCCCATGTAAATAACATCACCTCCTCAATATTCAGTCCCATATAAATAACATAATTCCCTCCCCCAGACACCTTCAACATACAGTCCCATGTAAATAACATTACCCCTTAACATTCAATCACATGTAAATAATATCATTCCCTCCCACAGCTGCCCTCAACATACAGTTCCATTAAAATAACATCACCCTACCCCAGCCACTTCCAAATTTCAGTCCCATGTAATTAACATCACTTCACCTCACTGTCCCATGGCAATAACTTCCCTCCCTTCAGTCCTAACATACAGTCCCAGTAGAATAACTACAACTCCCAACATTGCTCTGCCTCTCACACGGAGTAATCTTCACTTACCTCTCCTCATGTAGCAGATCTCACCTCAGCCTCTTCCCAGGGCTCTCCTGCACTGGTCGCATGATGACGACATCATCCCAGGTCCTTTTCAGCTACTGTATTTAGAACTGATCACATGACCTGTGAGGTCATCACAGGTCCTTCAGCTCTTGCAGTGCATTAGATTAAATTGTATTGCCGTCCTAAGGACGGCAATACAGTTGTATCTAGCAAGCAGGCAGAACATTCAGAGCCTGGGACAAAATATCAGGGGCCCAGGCCCCAAATGTTTTGACCTAGCAACACCCCTGTAGTAGAGCAATGAATGTGGAGATCTCTGGATTCATGTGAGGTACAGGGCTGGTTCTAGCTTTGTTAGAGATTGTCAGGTACCATTATGATGTCTGATTTTCATTTTTTACATTAATCATAGAATATGCCCTTTAACTGATATATCTCTGCTTTTTACTTTCTGAAAGTCTTTTCTTCGGGCAGGTTTAAGAACTTTGTGTACATTGTTGAGAACAATACACATTAGAATTTTTGGTGTAATGTTAATACAATGGATGGATCTATATAGCTGGAATAATCTAAGACTATAATGAAAACAGAACATTCTGGCCAAGAAATAAATCATAAATCTTAGCCTTAGAAACAAACCTAGCCAGCTTGAACTGATAAATATTTGTTTGTTCCTTCTAAATCATCTTACTCCATGTTTATTCGAGGTCCTCGGGAAATGCCAGGCAAACAGAACTTGTACAAATTCACTGGACGGTGCCGTCTGAATGGTCTTGAACTAGCCAGCCGTTCCCTGCCTGTGGGAGTCCTCCTAGTTATCATATTTATGTATTATTAACTCCCTCGTCACTAGATGGGTTTTTAATCTTTATCAGTCACATGGAACATTGAACTGAAAGTGGCTAGTTTGGAAATTCCAGTTTCCCAGATACAGAAATTCAGTGGTTCCAAACAATGACCAATGTATTGAGCAGGAGGACCAACTTTGCATCATAACCCCCTGCAGATAAAGTTGTTTAGCATTAAAATAATCATCACATCTATCTGATTTTGGCCCTATTTGTCATGGTATGGGATGACAGAGAAAACTAATGTTATGCATCTCATCACATATACTAGCAGGCAGTGATGTAGATTATGCTGTGAATTCTTGCTGTGAGAGAGGGAGGGCTAATGAAAGGGGTTCTCCAAGAATTAAGAAAATGAAAATACTGCCTCATCTTCCTCTATGATCCTGAATACAGTTTAATATTACCTTCAGCTGAATCTCTGTAGGAATGGAATTCATGAGGAGACACGAAGTACAGAGAGGATGGTGGGGATGTGGTAATGAGCAGGAGCACTCGTATGCAGTCTCCATTACCACGGCCTCACATTACCAAAGTCTGTCCTGTCCCTCCTCTCTGCACTTCATGTCTCCTCATGAACTCCATTCCTACCGAGATTCAGCCGAAGATCTTATCAGTTCTATTCAGGATCATAATTCCTGACAAGCAGAGCAGAGAGGAGGATGATGCAGCTCTTTAGCTCAGTGTTGTGAAGTAACTTGTCCTCTTGTGTGATTAGGACAGGTTTTGTGTTTACTGATAGGACAGCGGCCATTTAGTTTTCCCAGATGATTGTTCCCTAGGCAAAACGAGCCATTATAAGGGCTCATGCACATGAACGTATTTTCTTTCCGTGTCTGTTCCATTTATTTTTTTTGCGGAAAGTTACTCCGTGTGCATTTCGTTTCCATATGTCCGTATTTCCGTTCCACAAAAAAATAGAACGTGTCCTATTATTGTCCGCATTACGGACAAGGATAGTACTGTTCTATTAGGGGCCAGCTGTTCCATTCCGCAAAATATGGAATGCATACGGACATCATCTGCATTTTTTGCGGACCGCAAAATACATACGGTCGTGTGCATGAGCCCTAACTAATGAAAAGTATTTGGGAATATATTTATAATAAAGTAATATTTAAGTATTTAAGAGCTGTTAACATGGATTCCCCAGAGACAACACAGTGAAAATCTATGAAGAAATAGTTATTTGCATTGGGGCGAAGTAGCTTCAATGCACCCTACAAGCATGGATGACGTGTTTACTGCTCCTTTAAATCCCAATATTCTCACATATATACATAATTACAATCTTTCTGATGCTGTAATGTTCATGTCTAGCTGAAAAAACACATAAAGTAACTGGAGGAAATGAACACCCACACAATTGGTGCTAAAATAAATAGAAAACTGCATGAAAGTACATTTCATATGTTATAAGTGATGGGATGCCAGACACCAGACACAGTCCAGCCTTTAGGTTTTGTAATTGTACTGACTTGGTAGGGGGCACAGGACAGGATATATCAGTATAACTGCAAGTGGGGCCAATGGGCTCAACAATGCATCATATGCATAACTAAGGTATTTATTTTACACACTTATATAATGCTACTATATTCTTTCAGACATTAGTATTACACTGTCCCCAATGGGGCTCGCAATCTAAGGTCCCTATCAGTATGTCTTTGGAGTGTGGGAGGAAACCAGAGAACCCGGAGGAAACCCATGCACTTCCGCCTATTTGCCGCTCAGTCCCATTCCAGTAAAACAGCCTGAGCTGCAATACCAACCACAGACATTATCCAATATACGGCACTGTGCTTGGAGTTGTGAGGAGGCCGCAGTGCTCACCAGATCATCGCAGCCTCTTCAGACAGAAGTGACGGGAGTCAGACCCCCACAGATCAGAAGCTGATGACCTACCTTAGGATCACCCATCAATACTGAGCTCACAGAAAACCCCTGACTACAGTCCATCAAGAACATGCAATAAATACATCCCTCTATGTACATATATGCCATCATAATAGCTCCAGCCACTGTTCTCCATGACATGCTCCCTACATGACTTCCATAATAGTTCCTAAAGGTGGGACCTATTGCATTAACACATTTTTTTAGAAACTTATGCTGAATTTCAGCAAAAACAAAAAAAATAAATGTATTTTTGACGGTCTGGCAAGTCACCCGGTATTTATTGCTACATTTAGTTTGATTTCATGATGAATTTGGTTGTATGCTGTCTATAAATTTGTGTTTATACTCGCAGTTGCTTAAAAAGCCACAGAAACTTAAATAGTTCCACTAATTTACAAACGCAAGCAAGAATCATTATCTGGAATGGCAAACTAGGGCAAAGAAAATGCAAGAGATTTATCACTGCTTTGCAGCAGCTTCTACTCGAGAAATCCAGTCTTATGGCCCACTTTTACAGATCGTCCGCTTTCCAATATATCAGAGCTGTGAATCAGGGAGTACAGTACAGGATTTTCCAGCAAGATAGAATAGCACTACAATAAGAAAAGAATACACTTAGCTCAATCTTTAAAGGGGATGTCAGATTTTCTCATATTGATGACCTATCCTCAGGATAGGTCATCAATATCAGATCAGCGGGGGTCCCATTTCTGGGACCTCTGCCGATCAACTGTTTGAAGAGAATGCTCATATCAAGTGAATGGGATGGAGTATCTGTAATTACACCTGCAATGTCTATGGTGAGCAGGTAGGCAGTGAAGAGAAGACAGTGCTCATACAAGCGTTGTGTTCTCTTCGAACAGCTGATCGGTAGGGGTGCCAGAAGTCAGACCCCCGCCGATCATCTATATGAGAAAACCGGACAACTCTTTTAATGGCAAACAGTTGTTGGTCTCTGGCAACCATAATGTGGCCACATGTTAGTAACTTTATTATGGCCACAGCACGTGGACGTCATAGTTTCTGTGGTGACCTAAGTTCAGTTCAGATGAACCACGGGAGGTTTGTGTATTGTGAGCGTAATAGATCCTGTATTACAAGGGGTGGGGCAAGTTCTCTTGGTGTCCATGGCAGGGGCCTCAGAGTGCACCCCTCCACTTGCATCCCCTGAATTTCAGCTTTATATTGACTTAGCAATAAAGCACGTTATGTGAAAAAAATAACAAGATAACAGGCACTAGACATTTCTGCCCCTAATATCCCATTACTCCTGCCACCTGGATGCCACCACTCTGTCCCATTGGTGTGTCATCCCTGAATATGCCACCCCCCTGTTATCTATATGCCATAACTTGTGACTTTTGTGATCACTTTTGAGACTCTGTGTCACCACTCTGACCTCTGTATGTGTCACGGTCCCTCAGGTGACTGACGTCAGGAAATCAAGGAGACTGGCTGAACGTGGAGGAATCTAACAGCCTCCTTGATTTCTCTTTATTCAGTGTTGATAGGGTTAATGACCACTTTCCTTGTCTCAGTTGTTGCTCAGTGGTCATCACTTCTAACCTTTATAGTCTGACCCCACCCTTCTGACTATGCTGTATATTGCTTTATTTGGGTTTGGAAAGAGCTGGAGTGTGGTTCTCCCTGAGTTTCCAAATCTTCGCGAATTCTCAAAGTGGCGATATATTCGCGATTTGAATATTCGCGCCCAACACTACTTAAGACGGCACATTCAGCTATTATCAGTGATTGACAGTATTCCCTATGTAAAAATGTTTACAGAGATAGCTGCCAGCCACTAAGACCACCCACGTCAATAAAAGTTTTGCTCAATCTTCTCCCACAAAACTATATATCAATCGGCTCAGTTCCTCCTGCTCTATAACGTGCTGCCTGCACAGATTTCACAGCATTACATTGTGACAGTGAAAGGGGTATATCAGTGAGAATAAGTTATCCCTTATACACTAGATAGGAGATAACTGTTAGATCAGTGGGGGTCCCTACCTACTATGAAACTATGAATTCTGTGTCCCCTGTATGAATGGAACGGCAGTTCTGTGGGACCAGAGATAGCTGTGAATGATGTGCATGCTCGACCATTGCTCCATTCAAATTGAGGGATAGAGTATCCTTATGCTTGTGATTTTTGGGGCTCCAAGCAGTTGGACCCCCACCAATCTAACATATATCCTTTATCCAGTGCATATAGCATAACTTGTTTCCAATGGCGTATGCCTTTTTCCATTCAATTCATTGGCCGTTTGCACACAAGGCGGTAGCCTGCTCTGCCTACTTCTCATGTTGCCCAAACATACGATTGGCAAGTTTTAATAAATCTCCCTTAAAATGTAGGACACTATAACTATGGACATGTCAGCTCAAAAGGAATAACCCTATTTTGGCCTACCTCACCCGGTCACCCAGTGATATGGGCGCAGCATCCCAAAAACTTTAAAAAAAAATGGCCATTATCAAATTAATTCAGTAGATAGTGAGCCATATACATGCCTTCCTCACTACTGGCTCTTTCCTCTGCTGTTGGACAACTTCAAAACCCATTGCGGTGCTTGAAACTGAATAAGAATAAGTATATTGCCTGGGGTCTGAATATTTTTATTTTGTTTTGTTTGATCTAAGGTCTTAATATAGAGGTCTGGTCTGAGGTCTGATATCAATATAGGGGGTTTGCATATATTTAGTCAGGCTCTTTTACGTGAGCTACACCCATCAAAAGACCGTTCCAATTTTTGCAGTGACCCACTGCCCGAGTAGGACCCTGTGAAGGGCTCTCTCAGATTGGTATCTATGATGTGAGTGTCCCAATGGTATCATAGGCAAGGTAGGGTAAACAACAAGCAGATTAACCCCAATAATGTTTATCTACAGAAGTTAAGCTGCCAGTAGAGATGCAACTATATATCTTTGGCCTTGTTGGCATTGCCACTCTGTCAAGGCCGTGTGTCAACTCCCTTTGTAGGTAGAGATCATATAGAATATTATGTCTGTCCCACTTGTCAATGGTTGTAAGGCCACTGTGCTAACTAACCGGTTTGACTTTGAGCTATTCCCAAGGACGTTATCCTGGCAATTTCATGGTTTTCAACCTTTAACCCCTATACAGTAATCTGGCCTTTGCTGCAGGGTAGCCACAAGGTCACTACCTTTTGGAATTGTCCCGGTGTAGTTTGCAGCTGACCCATGGGGATCAGAGATACTGGTGCAAAGCACCAAGGGGTCAGACAATACTTGTAGTCAGTTAACAGGCAGATATCAGGGCAAGCAGAGTTTGTGCAATTCAGAGAAACTAATCTGAGGTCGGTGCAGGCAGAAAAGGGTCAGTATGGTAGACAGGCTAAGGTCAGGACAGAGTTAGTTATAAGGCAGAAGTTCAGTAGGTGCATGGGCAGACAATCAGAATAGCACACCTTCACTGGTTATGCTAGTTAACTAGGAACCGAAGCTCAGGGACCACCCACTGTGGAAGGCACCTTAGATAACTAGAGGCTTCTAGCCATAGGCTGGGAAAGAATTAGGCTGTGTGTGCACTGGCTGTTGCTATCACAGATGTACCAAGACATACGGATGTTCCCACGATAGGTGGCAGGAGATCTGTGAGACTGGCAACATGTGGTTTGATCTGACACGTTTTCCTTTTGGATCAAATGATGCCTGTGTTGTTTCTGGTGCTTGCCACACCAGGTGTTGCTATTGTGGTCATTTAACCTTCCTTATTTATTGTTGTTTCTCCCACTATGCTATGCAGTTTATAGCTTCTGTTGGACTTGTGGTTAGCCTGTGTCCTTAATTCTCGGCTGAGTTCCTGGTGCTACCAAAGCTGCATTGAAGATAAGTGTTTCCTTTCCCTTTTGTCTTTTGTTTGTTATATATGTGTGTTGCCTTTCCCTGTTGTTTGTCATTAGGCCTGAGGGAGACTCCTGTTCGTCCTTCCCTTTTATAGGAACAGGTAGACTCAGTCCTGACATTAGTTCCAGGGTCCTATAGGGTGTCATGAGGAAGGATCGCTATTGTCTCTGATCCGCAACATGTAGACTGGACTGTAACTGGCTTTTATCTGCACTGAAAAATAAAGGTAACATTTGAACTGAGCTGGACCTTTTTCTCTTATTACTATAGGGTGAGATAGGATTCTAGGTATCCAGTGTATGAACTTGCCTACCTTTGGGGCCTGTGTCTACTGGTAGTCTGTCAGGACTGGAGTTAGGATTTTCTCTAGGAGGTGTCCATCTTTCTTCCTTAGTTTCCAGGCCTTATTCCTGTATCCCCTTTCCCTCCTGAGCTCGGTATGGTGTTTTCCTCCCACACACGAGTGTGACAGTTCCAGCCTCCAGGAGCAGAATTAGACCCTGGCAGCTGAGCTAACAATGGGCCAATGTGAATGTGGGCCACAGCATGTGCCTATGTTATACAAAAATATGCAAATATCAAAAAGTAAAGTTAGTAAAACTCCACAGGAATAAGTATTTCTTAAATAGTACCAGAATCTGTCATTAGGTTGACACTAACAAAAACGAAGCATACATTGTATTCATTAAAAGCTAAACAATTAATAAAAATAAGAAATTGGTTGTATTAAAATTTTTGTTTTACCTCCAATGATCAGACATGACATTTGAATTGATGGGGCTTTGGCCCCAATCAGGTTCCCTTTTGTCATGGAGAGGTGTCCACATATGTACAGTAGTTCACTGTATTAAAAAGGAGTTCTATAGTGCTATATATTTGTATTCACAAATAGTGCTGAATATTCTAATCGTGAATTTATTGCGAATAAATTACATTGCCGATTTTTCACAATCAAGTAAACAATGACTGGAGATCACAAATTCTCGAATTTACGGCGAATATTCAGGTGTTGCCTATGCCGCTCATCTTTAATGCCTTGTAGGTCTAGCTCAACGGAATGTAATGATACATTTTACTTAACAATCTATCACTTCATTCTGGAGAAAAAGTACTTTTAATCCATATGCAAATGAGCAGTTAAGTGTCCCTGGGGCGGGCCCAAGCTACTCTGTGCATCCTTGCTCCTCCCGCTTCCTCTGACAGCCCCTCCCTCTCCTTCATATAAGCTCCTGAATAGCCATATCACAGCCCTGTCAATCAAGAAGAAAAGGGAGGAGCTGGCAGAGGAAACAGGAGGAGCAAGGATCCATAGAGTGACTTGGGACCACCTCTTCTCCAGAATGAAGTAAGACATCACTAAGTGAAAGGTACCATTACATTCAGCTAAGGTAGCCCTACAAGTAAACAGTGATTGTGCTGGTGACAGGCTCAGGTCATAAAATGTATAGTTGCACACATTCAGGTTTCGGTGACAACTAAAGATAGCGCTTGTCATAATCTGTTATTGACTTCATTGGTTCCAGCTCTATCATCTCTAAAAGAGGGCCTAGAGCTTCAGGTATGCAAAACACCCGACAGACTTTTTGGCCCGGTCATGGTAGGCCTTGTCCACGTCTATCTGAAATGTACCCTCTTACATAGCAATGACCTGCCTTCACTCTTCTTAGACAAGTTCTGATCTTAAAGGTCACCATTGTGATTGGCTGCTCAATTCCAAAGGTCAACCTTCTGCCTTACACAGTCCAACAGGACTACTATTACTTAGCACTATTAAAATAACTTAACTGGCTACCATTTCTAGCTTTCTTATGCCCATGTGACGGGTGCACCAGCTGACGTGTGTCACACGCATACTGTCCCAAACTGGAACCCTATGACTTGGCTGGTCTATAGGCTTTAAGCACAAGAAGACTTAGCAGTCCAAACATGGTGCTACCTACCAGTCATATGAATTTGTCTTTAACCCTGTATACCATACTTGTGTCACATGCCACAGTTCAGCAGATGGAAATGATCACAAGCACACAAATATTTTACAGGTAAATCAGAAACTGCATTGGGTGTGGAATAATCCACTAGATGCCTATGCTCGGCTACGCCAGCCTGTGACATCATCAAGGGTATTAATTTCATGACTACTACTTGCGTCTCCAGGAATTTGCACTTTCACGTGATCTCAATGGCACAGCATAAGCACACATGACAGAAACAGACAGAGACACGCTACTTTTTTCCTATTAACCCTCAGTCAGCAAGTGCACTGACTGGCGTGTGACTTTCTAAGAAGGAAGAAAGTAGAGATCCATGTGTATCATCTACGTCCCACCACATGCTGCTTTCCTACCCAATTAAAGTCAGACTACCCCACCTGTTCCGATCAGGCTGCCACCATGACAAGCACATGTCAGTCCATTTTGTATTGACCTGCAGAGATTGTGATTTATGTGCACATTATGTATGGTAGGGTTCCGAATAAAGCTGGGGAAGACGGATGATAAGTAAATGTCCCTGACTGCTTTTTTGCAAGGACAGTATACAGTGTCCTGATTTCTGCACTGCAATTATGTATCTCTTCTATAGACAGAAATGACAAGTCACTGGTTGTTCTGCTCGAGGGCAGCCTGAGGTGGATGAACCCTAATGTGTTCATGTCCCTGTACTCATCCCATACACTGGTTAGAAGATTTTCCATCTTTCATGCTTGAAAGAGAATTTCACCTGCATCAGGAACCCAATGCGCATTCAGAAAGCAGCAGCCCTGTTACATATTATACCTCTGTAAGTTAAAGAGCTAATGCCCAACAAATGCCACATGATAATGAATGGACCGGCGCTGACCACCAGAGAAATTAACATAAACTCTGAGCTACCTATTTTATTTATAGGACGTCAATATAATCCATTACATTATATTCAGTATTTGGGATAAATACTATAAAGGTTGGCAGCCAGGAAATCTACAAGTTTGTGGTTGCAATCGGCACTTGATTAATGGATATGTGTGGAGGAACGTTTTGGACCTTGGTTCCTCCCTATGCACTGTATGCAGTTCTTAGAAAACTAGTTATTGTATGCAGGTCTGCACCATGAATTCATCATACAAGGAGGACCTTCTGCAGGACTTGTAGGCTGGAAAGAGTTAAGTAGAGCTAAGAAAGCAATAATGAAGTCTGGACATGTGAGTGATCAACTGCAAGCAGAATATAGACACCAATTCCTGCACAAGCAGCCAAAATGCTAGAGGTGCGGAAATCCAGACTCTACAAAGATGACCAAAGTCTTCCACAGTTGTGTCAGATGTCACATCGAGTCACATAGATCGCATCAGGACAGTGGGATACATTTGAGACATTGAAAGTTTGGATACATCATTGCAAGTACACTCGGTTGACCTTAACTCTTTACCACCCAGTGCTTAGTTCATCTGGGTGTAACGTGTTTCATGACATGATGGTCACCTTCTCAATGACCTTTGAAGCAGCAGCATCATCAGAATCACCTACCTGGCTGCAGGAGGTGTGATTGGAGAGGAAGGGTAGGAGAGCATCTTCTGGGAGCCCATAGCTCGCCATCCTATACAGAGAAATAGCTGTGCAGGAGAAGAAGAGGAGGAGGAAGAGCTAGGGTGCAGGTGGTGTAGCGTCTACAGAGTCGACCTTTGAATAGGTTAGGTGCTGCCTGGGTCTCTTTGCCTTGATGCTTAGCGATGGAGTGTTGGGAGCAGATCTCAAGCAGTATGTGAGGACTAGAGGAAAGGCGAAGGAGGGGCAAGATACAGAGAGAGAGAGGAGGATGATGACTGTGTGCCTGTGACACAGGGACAGAGGAGGCACAAGCTCAGCTCCAAGACTTTGTACTTCATTTGTAAAACACAGAAGTCTTGTCTAAGCAAGGATTCAAAAGTCTCCTCTGCAGCAATGACAGAACCCCAGACACAATGCATTTATAGACACATTAGCACTTCATTAAATAAGGAAAGTTAACACATGCTAGAAAACTCTGAAGGGACGGCCATGTGTTCAGGTTTCCTGATGGAGTTTTGGAAGCCAAAATCAGGAGCAGATCATAAAAGAAAAGGAAATATAAAGTCATGATGCGGTTAGGGAACGAATGTGGTCACTGCATGCATAATCATGCGTTTAGGGTGTGATTTTATCCGCGACTGTTGTTTGAACTCTTGTGAAATCATCTGGTTCTTTAGCAGTCTGATTAACTTCTGATTAACTTCAAATAGTGACATCTGTGGTAAAATATGTTAAACATATACCGCAAGTGGCTACTCTATTGTATACCTAATGCAGTTGGCAGCTGCAAGCAGCAGAACATGTTTTATGTGCGGTCAATCAGATGCAGTCATTACAAGTTTGAAAGTGCCAGGTCTATCTCAGAAACCTATTTTACCATTGACTTCTAATGGAAAATAAGATGCTGCAGTTCCTAACCGCTCATGACCGCATCACGACCGCACAATTTGGTCGTACCCTTATGACTTCTCCTTTTTCAGCACTGGTTTTGGCTTTAAGACTTGGGTTGTCTCACTTCATCAAATGGCATTTATCATGTAGAGAAAGTTAATAAAAGACATTTACTAATGTATTGTGATTGTCCATATTGCCTACTTTGCTGGCTGGATTCATTTTTCCATCACATTATACACTGGTCATTTCCAGGGGATATAGCCATCGCTGCAGCGCAGATATGAGATGGCCGGGACAGGAGCTGCTGCGCATGTGTGCATATGCATGCAAGCACGGCCACCACATGAATCAAGCCAGCAAAGTAAGTGCCGTGTATCAACTTTCTCTACCTAATAAATGTGATTTACTGAAGTGACACAACCTCCTTAAGGAATTCATGAGAGCAGTGATAGACAATGAGAATTGTAATATTGACTGTTTACCAGATTAATCGGTTCCATTGAAAAGGTGCAGAAATTTACAAAAGAAAGTTGTACCAAGAAACCCTGGACATCAGGCAGGGGAAGGATCAGGAGTAATACTAGAAATTAATTTGTCACTAAGCTCATTAAATCCGATCTATTACGACCTGCAGTTAAACTTTAGGGGGGATGTATCCTGGTGTACATCACTGTGCAGTGCAGCAATATGCATAGCTAGTCCTTTCTGGTAGCGAAACAGTTACTGTGCGTATGAATAACAGGCAGGTCACATATATGGTGGTGCACATTGTTGTGCAGGCCACCAACATTCCTAGATAACCCCTAGCGAAACAAAAAAAAAACACATACAGCATCCTTCAGTAAAGCAAATAAACAAAAAAAATAAAAATGCTGCACGCCCCTGCAGGTGTGCCAATAACTCTTTAGTGGAACAAAATAAAGACAGGGAGGCAGTGCCAATAAAGTAGTCAAGAAAAGAAAGTTATTTTAATCCAAGTTATGGTAGTGCAAACACATGCATTTGAATCCCTTCTGTTAGATGTAGAATGACTGTGTGTCACTATTAGGCTTAGTTTACACTTCACTTATTTGATCAGTAATTGTCAGCCCAAAACAGGTGGGGGTTAAACCCACAGAACAGGTGCAGATCTATTCTTGATACCTAATCAGACCATACAGGGAGTGCAGAATTATTAGGCAAGTTGTATTTTTGAGGATTAATTTTATTATTGAACAACAACCATGTTCTCAATGAACCCAAAAAACTCATTAATATCAAAGCTGAATATTTTTGGAAGTAGTTTTTAGTTTGTTTTTAGTTTTAGCTATTTTAGAGGGATATCTGTGTGTGCAGGTGACTATTACTGTGCATAATTATTAGGCAACTTAACAAAAAACAAATATATACCCATTTCAATTATTTATTTTTACCAGTGAAACCAATATAACATCTCAACATTCACAAATATACATTTCTGACATTCAAAAACAAAACAAAAAGAAATCAGTGACCAATATAGCCACCTTTCTTTGCAAGGACACTCAAAAGCCTGCCATCCATGGATTCTGTCAGTGTTTTGATCTGTTCACCATCAACATTGCGTGCAGCAGCAACCACAGCCTCCCAGACACTGTTCAGAGAGGTGTACTGTTTTCCCTCCTTGTAATTCTCACATTTGATGATGGACCACAGGTTCTCAATGGGGTTCAGATCAGGTGAACAAGGAGGCCATGTCATTAGATTTTCTTCTTTTATACCCTTTCTTGCCAGCCACGCTGTGGAGTACTTGGACGCGTGTGATGGAGCATTGTCATGCATCAAAATCATGTTTTTCTTGAAGGATGCAAACTTCTTCCTGTACCACTGCTTGAAGAAGGTGTCTTCCAGAAACTGGCAGTAGGACTGGGAGTTGAGCTTGACTCCATCCTCAACCCGAAAAGGCCCCACAAGCTCATCTTTGATGATACCAGCCTAAACCAGTACTCCACCTCCACCTGGCTGGCGTCTGAGTTGGACTGGAGCTCTCTGCCCTTTACCAATCCAGCCACGGGCCCATCCATCTGGCCCATCAAGACTCACTCTCATTTCATCAGTCCATAAAACCTTTGAAAAATCAGTCTTGAGATATTTCTTGGCCCAGTCTTGACATTTCAGCTTGTGTGTCTTGTTCAGTGGTGGTCGTCTTTCAGCCTTTCTTACCTTGGCCATGTCTCTGAGTATTGCACACCTTGTGCTTTTGGGCACTCCAGTGATGTTGCAGCTCTGAAATATGGCCAAACTGGTGGCAAGTGGCATCTTGGCAGCTGCACACTTGACTTTTCTCAGTTCATGGGCAGTTCTTTTGCGCCTTGGTTTTTCCACACGCTTCTTGCGACCCTGTTGACTATTTTGAATGAAACGCTTGATTGTTCGATGATCACGCTTCAGAAGCTTTGCAATTTTAAGAGTGCTGCATCCCTCTGCAAGATATCTCACTATTTTTGACTTTTTTGAGCCTGTCAAGTCCTTCTTTTGACCCATTTTGCCAAAGGAAAGGAAGTTGCCTAATAATTATGCACACCTGATATAGGGTGTTCATTTCATTAGACCACACCCCTTCTCATTACAGAGATGCACATCACCTAATATTAAACTTCACTAAATGAGTACAACAAATCCCATTGAATTTTAAAAATTATATATAATCTTTATTGAACAATCATAATTGTAAACATGATTACACCATTATAACATTGAATTATACCAATAATAATAAGCCATTGTAATAAAGGAATCTAATAGCTAATGCACCTATTACTTATATCAGACTGTTCTCATGGAAGGGACCATCAATGGTATATGTCAGCAGGAAGGTGGACTCTGTTAAGCTATGAAGCTGGGGTGCACTAGCGATATCATTCTAAATGCAATCACCCATATTAAAGTGTATAGAGACTATCACCATTCCTAAACAAAAGGACATATGCTGCTAGGTAAAATAACTAGTATCAAAGACAGCTAACCATGGACAAAATGTAAACCTACCAATGACGGTCAAAATAGGCGCTGGATCTCCCCGACGTACGTTTCGCCGTGCTGCGTCCTCAGGAGGA
The DNA here is from genome assembly GCF_014858855.1 of Bufo gargarizans. Classification (NCBI taxonomy): domain Eukaryota; kingdom Metazoa; phylum Chordata; class Amphibia; order Anura; family Bufonidae; genus Bufo; species Bufo gargarizans. The sequence continues at coordinate 78,077,030 of NC_058080.1, forward strand.
GTCACCTAATATGCTTAATTGGTAGTAGGCTTTTGAGCCTATACAGCTTGGAGTAAGACAACATGCATAAAGAGGATGATGTGGTCAAAATATTAATTTGCCTAATAATTCTGCACTCCCTGTAGGCTTGGCTCTTGAATTTGCCTCACAAAAAGTGATTGTAATAACTGACCAAATAACAGAGGTCAATCTTAGCGTCAGGTCTAATTTATCAAACCTGGACTTAACCGTGCAGTGGCCCAAAATTGTGGCCTCATGACAGTGGGAGGGTGTCAGCAGTAAGGCTGTGTTCACATCACTGTTAATTTTTCCGTTCTTCTGATCCGTCAGAAGAACAGCCCAAAAAAGTGGATCCTGTATTCAGAGCATCTGCTTTCAAACTGTCAGTATTTGGTCAGCATTTGATCAGTATTGGTAAGGCAAAAACAGGAGTGGGTCCAAAACAGAGATAACATGTGATGGAAATATTTGCATCTGTTCTGTGTTTTGGACCCACTCCTGCTTTTGGCTTTCTAATCATGATTAAGTCCTGATGCAAAATAGTGACCGCATGATAGAGGCCTTTTAAACGCTCAAACGACAGGATCTAGTTCAAGCATGCCACCACCTCCTGGTTTAGGTTCTGCTCCATGTCCTGCTGCTGCTGAGTGGTTTCTTCAGTAGGCAGCTGAATAAAACTCATCAGAGTCTTAAGTCTTAAGTTGCTGCTAATGGAACTGGTGCTGCTCCTGCCCCCCACTCCCCTCCAGCAGTCATGGCAGTGGAGCGTGAACTCAGAGAGTCCCTTCCGGTTAGTCCTTTGTGAGGACTAATATAACAAAGACAGGTGCACTCTGCAGTTTTCTAACCCTCATACTGGTGTAAAATTGAGAGATTAGCCAACATATCCTCCTTGGAGGACATGTCTGAGCCCGAGCACCGCGCCAAGGTTTCTCAAGTAGCTTGGGACCTAACGCTAAACCTACCTGGGCCGTATGGGCAATACCAGGAGCCAGTGGGTGAATTACAGGAGCGCAATGTCCGACTCACAGCAATCTCCCAGTAACCTCAGCATGTGACTGGCTGATATAGCCCTGGCCTCACATGTGCACCACATGTGCACCAGAATGCTGCTTGTGGATGGAAATAAAGGCACATTCAGACAAGGAGTTTCTACGCCTCCATAAAATTCTATATACAAACTACAGATTGGCGTGGTATTAAAAAGCAGGAAGTGCTTTGTGAGGACTAACTGACTACAAAGGAAGTCTCGATAGTAGTTGTGTTTTCTTTTGTTTTTTACATTTTTTTTTATTCTGTAAAGCATAGAGTACGATAACAGATACAGGAATTGGTTGACATGACCTATGAAGACATATCACATCAGAAGGGGTAAGCCCTCTCTAATAACGCACAGTAAAATTCATGTACAATTAGTATATGAATCACATAACCTGAATGAGTATATTAACCAAGAAAAAGGGAGGGATTAGGGGTTGGGGGGAATATGAAAAAAAGGGGTAATGGGGAGGGAAAGGTGGGGAGGAGGGGGGAGAAGAAGGGAAGTAGGGTACTGTTATGGTTGTCACATAAACTGTAAGAACCTATGGAAGTAAGGTATTCCAAAATGGAAGGCGGAGGTAGGAGACAGCTAATCCTAGACCTCTATATTTCTTCCACGGGTCCCATAAAGCCATGAATTTATTTGGTGTGTGAAGTTCCCAATGGGCCAATTGCTCAAAGCGGTATAGCTGATCCCCTCTGTTTTGCCAGTGTGAGATCGAGGGGGCCTCAGCTTGTTTCTAAAAACTAGCCACTAAGATCCGGACCTCTCCCAGTAGTGTTTGAATTAAATGTTTGGCAGTAGCGGGAATTTGCACTTATGTCATAAAGTCTAGTAGGCAAATCCCAGGGGATACAGAAAGAGGGGTGTCACATATTAGACATAACTGAGCACACACTGAAGACCAAAATTATTAGATTTTGGGGCACTGCCACCAAATGTGACATAGGAGCCCCTCTCCCTCCCACTGTCACGCCGGATGGGATATCAGACATACAGATAAACCAGCAAACCAGGCTCTAGGGGAGATGCAGGGGAAGGGGCACCTCCTAGCAAATCCCTGACTTCTCTCCCTGCTCTGCTCAGCCCACATTCCGACCTAGAGGGTAGGAATGATGTGTCCTCGTGCCTGGGCTAAAACACCCTAGATTCCCTGAGATGGTGAAAAGGGGAATAGGAGCAGCCTGCTCGCACAGAACCTGGATGGGAGAGATGACACCAACACAACCAAGATAGCAAACAACAAAAACTGAAACCACACTTATATTTTCAGAGCTGGAACAGACAACCTTCCTTCTTTCCTTGCTTGCTTCCAAGGCCAGAATGATTTCTATAACCCGCTCAGAGCACTGGGATGGAGTGCGATTTAAACTAATGACCCCACCCAGTGCACCTGATGGAAGGCGGATCCAGCACGGCAACAAAACACTAAATACGTGCTGCTATTCTGGCCGACCTCGCAACATAGTCAGAGCAGGGCATGACACCCACATCTCTAGCACATGGAGTCACTGCCCGGGAAGAGGGCATTGATTCTATCAGGCATGTAATGACATCTCATCACCACCTTATAATAATTTTCCTGTAATTTTACGCATCTGGAAATCTTTGGTGATAAAGGCAGCAGTTGTGCCTTTTCACACCGAGATCTCGCTCCCATTTAGGTATAAACCAATACTCAATTAGAATAATATTAGGCAGTAGCAAAGAATAAAGTGTTGAGAATAGATCTTTTTAATGGGTTCTTTTTGTTGTGAGGCCAATTTCTCAAAAGGGGAGTGTTCGGTGGGAGTTGCTAAGGTAGAGATAGAGGGTCTGAGGTAGTGAATAAGGTGCTGGATATGGAAGAGGGAGAGACCCCTCAACTGGGGGTGGGCAGTGAGTTTGGAAGTGGTAGGCAAGGACCCCTTCGGGGCAAAGATCTAACAAGGGGAGGTGTATATTAAGAGCTTTAGTAGGGAGGATGTCCCTAAAAGCCAGCGGAGAGTCTAGGAGAGCATCCGCGGCCTGAGTAAGATTCAAAAGGCTAGATGTCAGTGTTTTCCTGAGTCAACATTCGTGCCAGTAACGTAGGGTATTTTTTGTGAGTAAATTGTACATGTTACTGTTTACGAGTAAGGGAGGTTTCTTACACAACAGTACAGACCTAAGATGTATTGGACTTATAGCATTTTCAGCCTGGATATCCAGTCTCTCGTTTGAAGCTCGCAGACAATCTACACATCTAGTCCCTTGTATTGCTTTGTAGTATGTTTTATAATCTGGTAGGCTCACCCCTCCTCTCAGCACATTTTGTACCAGGAACTTATGAGCGAGCCTGAGTCTGAGCTTCTTCCAAGGCCTCATGCACACGACCGTTGTGTGCATCCGTGGCCGTTGTGGCGTTTTCCATTTTTTTTTCCACTGACCCATTGACTTTCAATGGGTCCGTGGAAAAATCGGAAAATGCACCGTTTTGCAGCCGAGACCATGATCCGTGTATCCTGTCCGTCAAAAAAATATGACCTGTCCTATTTTTTTGACGGACAACGGTTCACGGACCCATTCAAGTCAATGGGTCCGTGAAAGAACACGGATGCACACAAGATTGGCATCCGTGTTCGTGATCCGTGGCCGTAGGTTACTTTCATAAAGACAGATCCGAAGATCCGTCTGCATAAAAGCTTTTTCAGAGCTGAGTTTTCACTTCGTGAAAACTTAGATCCGACAGTATATTCTAACACAGAGGCGTTCCCATAGTGATGGGGACGCTTCTAGTTAGAATATACAACGAACTGTGTACAAGACTGCCCCCTGCTGCCTGGCAGCCCCTGATCTCTTGCAGGGGGCTGTGATCCGTACAATTAACCCCTCAGGTGCTTCACCTAAAGGGGTTAATTGTGCGTATCATAGCCCCCTGTAAGAGATCCGGGGCTGCCAGGCAGCAGGGGGCAGACCCCCCTCCCTCCCCAGTTTAAATTTCATTGGTGGCCAGTGCGGCCCCCCCTCCCTCCCTCTATTGTAATAATAACATTGGTGGCACAGTGTGCGCCCCCTCCCTCCCTCTATTGCAATAAGAACATTGGTAGCAGTGTGCGGCCTCCCCCGGCCCCCCTCCCTCCCTCTATTGTAATAAGAACATGGGTGGCAGTGTGCGGCCTCCGCCGGCCTTCCCACCCCCCCCCCCCCTCCGATCATTGGTGGCAGCGGAGTTCCGATCGGAGTCCCAGTTTAATCGATGGGGCTCCGATCGGTAACCATGGCAACCAGGACGCTACTGTCACTTTCCAGTAGGAGGAGCTCCCGGCCAGACACAGACATCGTAGCAGCCAGCAGGTAAGTATGATGCTTCTACTATTGCTAAGTAACCATGGCAACCAGGACTGCAGTAGCGTCCTGGTTGCCATGGTTACTGATCGGAGCCCCAGCGAGTAAACTGGGACTCCGATCGGAACTCCGCTGCCACCAATGATCGGGGGGGGGGAGGGGGCGGGGGAGGCCGCACACTGACACCAATGACTTATTACAATACAGGGATCTGAGGGGTTAATTGTGCCGATCACGGCCCCCTGTAAGATATCAGGTGCTGCCAGGCAGAAGGGGGCAGTCATGTACACAGTTTGTAGTATATTCTAACTAGAAGCGTCCCCATCACCATGGGAACGCCTCTGTGTTAGAATATACTGTCGGATATGAGTTTTCACGATGTAACTCATATCCAACAGTATATTCTAACATAGAGGCGTTCCCATGGTGATGGGGACGCTTCAAGTTAAAATATACCATCGGACTGGAGAAAACTCCGATCCGATGGTATAAAAGGGACTCCAGACTTTACATTGAAAGTCAATGGGGACAGATCCGTTTGCAATTGCACCATATTGTGTCAACGTCAAACGGATCCGTCCCCATTGACTTGCATTGTAATTCAGGACGGATCCGTTTGGCTCCGCACGGCCAGGCGGACACCAAAACGACTTTTTTTTCATGTCAGTGGATCCTCCAAAATTCAAGGTAGACCCACGGACGAAAAAACGGTCACGAATCACGGACCTACGGACCCCCTTTTTGCGGACCGTGAAAAAAAACTGTTGTGTGCATGAGGCCCAAAGAAAAGAAAAGATAATTGTTCGTTTTTGAAAGAATATCTTGGAGACGGGAATGGGTAGAACTTGCATAGTGTACAGTATTTGAGGAAAGACAACAGTTTTTAGCAGAGCACTCTGCCCAATTCAGGTAACCTATGATAGATCCCATGAGTGCAGAATAGTCTCAATCTGTTTAGGGAGAGCTTGGTAATTGGATTTATATAGTGCGGATACTTAGGGGGTTATGTGGACACCCAGGAATTTTATAGAGTTGGACGGCCACAGAAAGGGTGTTGAGTGTTGGAGCATGAGGGCTGAGGGGCTGGACAAGCAGACATTTAAGACCTGGGACATACTAAAGTTTATTTTGAAATGAGATAAATAGCCAAAATAGTCTAATATGGATATTACTGCAGGGAACGCCTTAGATGGATTTGTGAGAAATAGGAAAACATCATCCACGAATGCAGCCAATTAGTGGTGAGTATTTTGTAAGGTGAGCCCATTTATCCTTTCATTCTGTCGGATAGCTTGTAAAACTGTTTCCAATGTGAGAATAAACAGAAGAGGGAAGAACGGGCATCCCTGCATGGTTCCATTACTGGTGCAGAATGGGGGGGGGGGTATCATTAACCCAGACCAGACGAACGATATAAACATGCCTATATTACACCGCTTGTTGACAATGAGTCTGATGCACTGTATGTCTATTTACAACTGAACAGATTGATTACTAATTAACTACAGTAAGTACACGCACCTATATATTAGACTGGCTGTTGAGACTAAGTCTGATGCACAGTAAGTCTATGTAGAACAGATTAAGAATGAATGGTACAGCAGTGGAACAAGATGCACATGGCGATTACAAAGAGCCTGCACTGTCCCTGCAGTCTCCCAATGCTCTCCCTATACTCTTACTATGATCTCCCTAAACTGTCCCTATCCTAGATTTTAATTGAAGCTTTGTTAAACTCTTTCCCTAGCACTTGGCACATCTGTACCTATGTTCAGTTAACTGTAAAATGGCGACAGGACAGGATTAGGCTATTTATAGGGCTGTGACATCACAGGGGTGGCTGATCTGTTAATTGGTTGGCTGCATGGCAATGTCGGTCCTTTCTCCTTCCAGGGTTTTATACTTTCACTTTGTAAGGCCTCATGCACACAACCGTTTTTTCTTTTCTTTTTTAAGGTCCGCAAAAACGGGGTCCGTAGGTCCGTGATCCGTGACTGTTTTTTCGTCTGTGGGTCTTCCTTGATTTTTGGAGGATCCACGGACATGAAAAATGAAAAAAAAATCTAAGTCAAGTTTGCCATTGAAATGATAGGAAAAAACAGACACGGATCACGGACGCGGATCACGGACGCGGATGACAATCTTGTGTGCATCCGTGATTTTTCACGGACCCATTGACTTGAATGGGTCCGTGAACCGTTGGCCGTGAAAAAAATAGGACAGGTCCTATTTTTTTCACGGCCAGAAACACGGATGCGGCTGCCAAACGGTGCATTTTCCGATTTTTCCACGGACCCATTGAAAGTCAATGGGTCCGCGGAAAAAAACGTAAAACGGACACGGATGCACACCGCCATTTTGGGAAAAAAACTATTTTTTACAACTAAGCAAGAGTCAGTTTGTTTTACTTTGATTTGCTCAGCACTACTGGAAATTATTATTTTTCTAAACAGGTAGAAGATGCTTCAGTTGTGGTTAGAAAATCAACAATAAATGAATTGAATGGGATTTTCCTGGTTTAAAAATGAAATGGTAATGTCCTTGCTGCAGCCCTTTGAATAAAGAGTGAATTTATTTACTGTTTGCCAAGAGATATTTGCTTCAATAAAGTATAATGACAGCGAACATCACATTCCATATAGGTTTGTAGAATAAAATGCTGCACTCACCTCAGAAATAACATGCAACATTTACAAATGTTACACGAACTAGTTGCAGCCTGTCCATTAAAAATCTCATCCCATAAATTTTTCATACAACAATTGATCTGCAGCGTGGATTATCAAATATGCAGCATAACAATTTCATCCCTTTCAGCGTAGAAAGGATGCAATCTGCAGTGTTATACATGCTAATATTGGTGCAGATTCGCTATGGATTTGCAACAGAATAATCGGCCACACGTGGACCTAACCTTAGTGTTGTGGTGCGGTTTCAAGCAATTATTATTTTGCAATTAAATAAAAAAAATCATAAATTTCCTTGAATAAAAGTTGATTAAATAAACCTGCACGTTGAAACTCGCATGTAAATCCTACCATAATGGCCTTTACATAAATTCTTACAGGTTTTAATGAAATTGTATAAAACATGCTTTATTATGGAGTATTTTAGGGTAAAAGCCCAGGAACAAACTGTATTTTTTAGTGTGCATAGTGATAATAAGCAGTATTATGCGGAACCATATAGCAATGTGGGCTCTTTAAGAGAGGGGGGTTTCAGCACTCAGACCACCTCTGATCAAACCTTGGATATGTCACCATGACACTAAAGTTCAGTGACCCATCTGATCCAAATAATACCAGGTTTAGGAGGACTTCACACACATGCCAACAGGTGGAAGAAATCTAAGCGGTTTATGCGGTATTTCCCATTCTCTTTGCATCCACATTTGGCTTTGGCTGAAAAACTTACATGAAAGGGTGCTTCAAAAACAGCTGTGTGGGCTCTTTAAGAGAGTATTACTGGATACTGCATATTATTTGGACACTGGTGGTATTATGTGGGCTGTATATGGCATTTTTATCTTGGCATAATGAGAATATGAATCCTCTAGATGCCATAAGGAGATAGCCTAATTAAGCCTGGGGCACGGAATATGGACTACCAAGACCCACAAGAGGGACTCCACAGCATGAAGTCCATAGGTCAGACTTCTCTAGGTAGCCTTACTAAATGGCAAACGGTTGTAAGGTGCCATCAGACTTTACTGAAGGTGGTCAAGAAGAAGCGTTTCAACAGAGGGGAGTGATTGGAACAGGGAAGGAGAGATCAGAAATGAGAAGGAATTATATAGCAGCACTATTTTCTAAAACTTTTAATATGCCGTGGCAGCAAATCAAAGTTTTTATCAGTGGTCGTCTGAGTGCTGATATCCCCAATGATCACTTGAAAGAGGAGAAATAAGCACTTACATAGTGCTTTTCCTTTTCCCTGCATAAGAGATCTCCTAAAGTAATGAGAGACAGCATATTATACGACTGCTACTCTCCTCGCTCTAGTAATTGGTGGGGGTTTCAGCACTCAGACCACCTCTGATCAAACCTTGGATATGTCACCATGACACTAAAGTTCAGTGACCCATCTGATCCAAATAATACCAGGTTTAGGAGGACTTCACACACATGCCAACAGGTGGAAGAAATCTAAGCGGTTTATGCGGTATTTCCCATTCTCTTTGCATCCACATTTGGCTTTGGCTGAAAAACTTACATGAAAAGGTGCTTCAAAAACAGCTGTGTGGGCTCTTTAAGAGAGTATTACTGGATACTGCATATTATTTGGACACTGGTGGTATTATGTGGGCTGTATATGGCATTTTTATCTTGGCATAATGAGAATATGAATCCTCTAGATGCCATAAGGAGATAGCCTAATTAAGCCTGGGGCACGGAATATGGACTACCAAGACCCACAAGAGGGACTCCACAGCATGAAGTCCATAGGTCAGACTTCTCTAGGTAGCCTTACTAAATGGCAAACGGTTGTAAGGTGCCATCAGACTTTACTGAAGGTGGTCAAGAAGAAGCGTTTCAACAGAGGGGAGTGATTGGAACAGGGAAGGAGAGATCAGAAATGAGAAGGAATTATATAGCAGCACTATTTGGGCTGAAATTACTATACAAAAGCGTCTATAATCACAAGCTACTCTTCTGTATTTGTTGCCCAGGCCCAAATTTTTTAAAACCAGGTCTGATCAGAGCAGCAGTTCTCATCTTGTCACCAATAGAAGCGAACACTACATCGGGAAAACAGAAGAACTGGACAGGTGGAATTTAATGGTAGATAGCGCTGAAACGGAGATCTGTCTGATCCCAAAGATTTTAATCTCACACAAGAACCTGACCTAAATGCTGTTTCCCTTGCGTATAGTAATACATTAAGCCTTTAGACAATCCTAATCTGTAGTATTGCAGTTACCAGGCCGCTGGGGCAATATGTGTGAGTTATGGTGGGCCAATGGAGTAGTAACAGTTTTACTCATGGTTAGCAGCACTCCCTGGGCCGGCATGCAGTGAATGGAAGGACAGCACCAGTTCCTTCAGGGCACACTCTGTTGTCCAGGGACTCCCGTTAGATGGTGGTTGAGGTGCCCTTGGTGGTGTGGGTTTAAGGTGCATGGAGGCAGGGTCCCTGGTGTTCGTGAGGCAAGCACCATAAGTTTCAAATAGGTGATAAGTTTGCACAATAAGGAGACCAGTTCTCTTAACAAATTCCCAGTACTTTACCGAAACTGATCCAAAGGTCATCAATGTGCGCAAAAGTCATTTACAGCAAGGCAGCTTCTACAATGGCTCAGGTTAGTTCCCAAAAGTTGCATAAGGGTAAGGTTTCCTGTATAACAATCAATCCCTTGTTTCTCCAGGCATATACTTCTGTATCCTCTTTAGGAATACTATCTCCTGACAGGTGGTCTTTCTGTCTTTGGTTATGGGGGGCAGCTGGTAGCTTAGAATCTCTCCACCTAATGCAAAGGAGACTAGAGCCTGATAAATGACAATTACCTTCCTTTGCCAATATTCTCACTCCCTCTCTGGGTTGCCTGGATCTTCTATATTCTTTTCCTTCTATGGGCTGGTACATGGAACTAACTCTGGAGTTTTGATAACTCTGCAAAATGGCTGCTAAGGTGCAGATTTTTCCTCAGACATCACACACACCTGCTTCTTCTTCTTCTTCTCTCCCCAGAGAGCAGGGCGGAGTCAGCCCTGGGAGGTTTGTTAGAACCTCCGCCTCCCTGTGCAACTTTATGGGAACTCAGGCACAAGCACATTTTCATGAAACACAATCACAATATTGAGCAGTGTGTTTCAGGACACTGCAGTATCAATAAAAAGTTCTCAGACATTTTGGGAATTCTGTCTCTGCAGATGATTGATGGTGTTGTCATATACAGTCTAGTGTAAGTAGCAACCTGCCGATAATTTATGTGTGCCTCATTCAGATTTCTATCTAGAGATTTAAGAGCAATTGACATCTTTCACATTATGGCAAAACATTCTGCTTATATGTGTCTGAAGTAATAACTGTTCAAGAAAATGAATACTCTCTATAGCTTTCCCAGTATGATGTCTGGCATGCCATGGGCCAACTAGAGGACACAATGGTGAGGACCCATCTATTTCTACAGAGCATGAGTTTGTTCACTTTCAATTACACCCTAATTTATTTATTTGTGAATTAAAATCCACCCCAGCAAGTGATTGGCTTCAAATCATCTTCTGCTGGACCATTATTGTATCAGAATGGGTCCGTTGGAGGATCCTCCGCTAAGCCAGTCTAGTCTTGTTTTTTTTGTTCAACAATCTTCCAAGCAAATTATATATAGTTTCTATGACCATTGGTTAATGCTTAAAGGGTCACGGAGCTTTTCTAAAACTTTTAATATGCCGTGGCAGCAAATCAAAGTTTTTATCAGTGGTCGTCTGAGTGCTGATATCCCCAATGATCACTTGAAAGAGGAGAAATAAGCACTTACATAGTGCTTTTCCTTTTCCCTGCATAAGAGATCTCCTAAAGTAATGAGAGACAGCATATTATATGACTGCTACTCTCCTCGCTCTAGTGATTGGTGGGGGTTTCAGCACTCAGACCACCTGATCAAACCTTGGATATGTCACCATGACACTAAAGTTCAGTGACCCATCTGATCCAAATAATACCAGGTTTAGGAGGACTTCACACACATGCCAACAGGTGGAAGAAATCTAAGCGGTTTATGCGGTATTTCCCATTCTCTTTGCATCCACATTTGGCTTTGGCTGAAAAACTTACATGAAAAGGTGCTTCAAAAACAGCTGTGTTTCAAATTACCCTTAAGGGTACTTTCACACTTGCGTTTTTCTTTTCCGGCATAGAGTTCCGTCACAGGGGCTCTATACCGGAAAATAACTGATCAGTTTTATCCCCATGCATTCTGAATGGAGAGTAATCCGTTCAGGATGCATCAGGATGTCTTCAGTTCAGTCGTTTTGACTGATCAGGCAAAAGAGAAAACCGTAGCATGCTACGGTTTTCTCTCCGGCGAAAAAAACTGAAGACTTGCCTGAACGCCGGATCCGGCATTTTTTCCCATAGGAATGTATTATCGCCGGATCCGGCATTCAGAATACCGGAATGCCGGATCCGTCGTTCCGGCATGCACATGCGCAGATCGGTAAAAATGAGAAAAATGTACAAGACGGATCCGTCAGTCCGCATGACAAGCGGAGAGACGGATCCGTCCTTGCAATGCATTCAGTCAGTGGCAGATCGGCGGATCTGGCGGCCAGTTCCGACGACGGAACTGCCCGCCGGATCACACTGCAGCAAGTGTGAAAGTAGCCTAAGGTGGATTCCCGCAGAGGTTTTTATTTTGCATTTTCAGCACTTTCTGTTTTTAATGCCGTTTTTTTGCACCTACTTTTGCGATAGAGCCGGACCGTGGTACGGTTACACGGACGCCAAATTATGCAGTGGGTCAGGATATGTGTATAATAGTCTATTGTTTGTTTGTGACGCCAATTGCAGCGTGTGCAGGGTACTGTTGCAGGGCCCTTTAAGGTGTTGTAACTCACGTACCAGGCTAGGAATGCCAGAGTGGTGTAATGTCTCTGTATGGTAGTGGTAATAGTGTCAACGGTGTCTCCTACCTGGGTATGGCTGGACTCCTGGCTCACTTGCAATAAAATGAGTGTGTTGCTAGTAGGAGTAATTGAGGAATTTGCAGCAATAATTGAGATCCAGACTTGGAATGAAGTTCAAACTTGTCTTTACTAAATGCAGCTTTCATCCAAGTGAGATACAGCATTAGTCTGAAGTCCCAGCAGGTATTGGAAATGTGTGGCAGGAATCTGGCTTCTGCTCTATCATGTGCCTGGAGCTTTTTGCAGGAAAAGGACGTCTGCTTTGTAGCTCGGTAATCTGGCAGGAATTTAACTTCTGCGCTATCTATCTTCTGCTGTTTTGGGGACTGACTAGCTGAGGAGGAATTTGGCTTCTCCTGGTCTCTGGACGTTACTGACAGTTAACTACACAGGGTATGCTTCTTCCTGGAATACTGGAATTGGCTTCTTGCTTGTACCAGCTGAGGCTGCAAGGCTCAGGCTGGGGATGATGATCGATTTGTCTCAGCCGAGACAAGATCCTGGCTTTGGATCCCTATAACTGGGAGCTCCTACACGCACAGCCTTGCCCTAGCCGGGGTGGCTGGCACAGTAACTAACTTCCTTCTCCACCCATGAGGCAGGATATGGGCCAACCCACTTCTGCTCATAGAGGGGGAGGCTGAACTGGAATGTACTATTCCAGCTCAGAAACACTAAACTGGCTTAAGTCCCTGCTGAACACATTGCTGCCACCTGCTGGTGAACATGAAGAATGATAACAATATATATATTTACAAGGCTTAGAATGCACAATTGTAAGGAAATTACATGAAATTACACAAGATGACAATGTGAATACACTTAAGAGATTGTAGCGGGGTAAAAGAGTTTCGTAACACAACTCTGGGATGTTACACTTTTTTGCTGCTTTTTTATTCCAAAAATATCTGCTCCAGATATTAACTATAGGAAATATGAAATGCAGGACATGTGTTTTTGGCTACTGCCATCTTTAGCAATTTAGTGGCAGTTTTTTCTGCCTGTAGCATTTTTATAAAAATGCTGCATGTTGCAGCAATGGCATTTCCTTCCCTATAGGTAAAAATTAATAAATGAAAATGCCATAAAAAAATGCAAGAGTGCTAAAAAAAATGCAAGACATTTCTGTTGCTTTTTTTAGTGGTCAAATGTAAATTAACCCCTTTTGGACCGGGATCATTTTCACCTTAAAGGGGTATTCCCATCACAATGATCACTGTTAAATCTGTTAATGATTTGACAGTAATCATTTTTATAAATACATTTTATTACCCAATTCCCACAGTTTTGGAGAAAATAAGTCCCCTTTTACCTGATTGTTGTCTTTCGTCTCCCCTGGTTACGGCCACCTCTCGTCTGTCGAATTCGGCCGGGTCGCGCTTGCGCAGAAGACTGAAGATTTTCTCCCAGCCAGGCCGCGCAATGTCCTCAACACGCACGCCGCCATGCATGCGCCATGATTACTTCTTCCTGGCCAGTATAGTACAGAGCCTCAAATGCGCACGCCGGCTCTGTACTATACAGGCCAGGAATAAGTCACCATGGCACATGCACGGCGGCGTGCGCGTTCAGGACATTGCGTGGCCCGGCTGGGAGAAAAAACTTCAGTCTTCTGCGCAAGCGCGGCCGGCCGGGAGAAGACGTCAATCAAGCCCAACCGAATCCAGGAAGTGAACGTCGCGCTGGACGCAGGTAAGTATGAAAACTGATGATGGGAATACCCCTTTAAAGGGAACCTGTCACCGGGATTTGGGTATAGAGCTGAGGAGATGGGTTGCTAGATGGCCACTAGCACATCCGCAATACTCAGTCCCCATAGCTCTGTGTGCTTTATTGTGTAAAAAACCAGATTTGATACATATGCAAATTTACATAAAAGAGTCATATCTTACTTGTGTGACCAGAGAAGAGTCATATTTTCAAGCTCTAATTCATCTCAGGTTAATTTGCATATGTATCAAATCGTTGTTTTTTACACAATAAAAGCACACAGAGCTATGGGGACTGGGTATTGCGGATGTGCTGGCGGCCATCTAGCAGTCCATGTCCTCAGCTCTATACACAAAATCCCGGTGACAGGTTCCCTTTAAGGACCAGGCCATTTTTTGCTAATCTGACCAGTGTCACTTTATGTGGGGATAATTTTAAAAGCGCTTTGACTTATCCAAGCCATTCTGAGATTGTTTTTTCGTCACATATTGTACTTCATGACACTGGTAAAATGGGGTAAAAAACAATCATTTTTATTGATAAAAAAATACCAAATTTGGAAAAATTTCCAATTCCAATTCAATTCTCTACTTTTTAATATATGGTAATACCTCCAAAATAGGTATTATTTTACATTCCTTATATGTCTACTTCCATGTTGGATCATTTGGGATGACATTTTATTTTTGGGGACTTACAAGGCTTAGAATTTCAGAAGCAATTCTAAACACCCACTTTTTTAAGGAAATTCCAGGGTCTGAAGTCACTTTGTGAGGCTAACATAATAGAAACCACCCATTCTAGAAAATACCCCCTCACGGTATTCAAAACGGATTTTACAACTTTGTTAACCCTTTAGGTGTCCCACAAGAGGTAGTGTCAAATGGATGAAGATGAAAATTTCAGAATTTAGATTTTTTGGCAACTTTCCATTTTAATCAATTTTTTCAGTAATCAAAGCAAGGGTTAACAGCCAAACAAACTGCAATATTTATTGCCCTGATTCTGTAGTTTGCAGAAAACACCCATATGTGGTCGTAAACTACTGTACGTGCACACAGTAGGGCGTAGAGGGAAAGGAGCGCCGTGTGGTTTTTGGAAGGCAGATTTTGCTGGACTGGTTTATTTACACCATGTCCCATTTGAAGCCCCCCTGATGCACCCCTAGAGTAGAAACTCCATAAAAGTGACCCCATTTTGGAAACTACGGGATAAGGTGGCAGTTTTGTTGGGACTATTTTTAGGGTACATATGATTTTTGGTTGCTCTATATTACATTTTTGTGAGGCAAGGTTACCAAAAATAGAAATTCTGAAATTTCATCTCCATTTGCCATAAACTGTTGAGGAACACCTAAAGGGTTAATAAAGTTTGTAAAATCAGTTTTGAATACCTTGAGGGGTGTAGTTTCTTAGATGGGGTCACTTTTATGGAGTTTCTACTCTAGGGGTGCATCAGGGGTTCTTCAAATGGGACATGGTGCCAAAAAAAAGGCCATCAAAATCTGCCTTCCAGAAACCATATGGCGTTCCTTTCCTTCTGCGCCCTGCCGTTTGGTCATACAGCAGTTTATGACCACATATGGGGTGTTTCTGTAAACTGCAGAATCAGGGTAATGAATATTAAGTTTTGTTTGGCTGTTAACCCTTGCTTTGTTACTGGAAAAAACAGATTAAAATGGAAAATTTGCCAAAAAATAGCTGTTTTGGCACCGTTTTTATTTAATTTTTTTGACTGTGTTCATCTGAGGGGTTAGGTCATGGAGGTATTTTATAGAGCAGATTCTTACGGACGCGGCGATACCTAATATGTCTACTTTTTTAAAATTTATTTAGGTTTTACACTATATTATCCTTTTATAAACAAAAAAAATACATTTTAGTATCTCCATAGTCTAAGAGTCATTTTTTTTTTAGTTTTTAGCCGATTATCTTAGGTAGGGGCTCATTTTTTGCGGGATGAGAGGACAGTTTTATTGGCACTATTTTGGGGGGCATATGACTTTTTGATCGCTTGCTATTACACTTTTTGTGATGTAAGGTGACAAAAAAATACCTTTTTTGCACCGTTTTTATTTTATTTTTTTGACCGTGTTCATCTGAGGGGTTAGGTCATGGGGTATTTTTATAGAGCAGATTCTTACGGATGCGGCGATACCTAATATGTCAATTTTAATTTTTATTTTAGTTTTACAAAATAAGATTTTTGAAAAAATAATTTTTTCTTTTAGTGTCTCAAGTCTGAGAACCATAGTTTTTTTTCGATTGTCAGTGGCTAAATGGAATTAAAATTGGGGAAGGGGATTATAAATGTAGTACTCCATGGAAGTGTGGTACTCCCTGAAGCAACCGTCAATGCAGAGGCCCGGATGATCGGGGCATGTGTCACACTGAGTGGTGTCCTTCTGTATCCCCCTCCTGTTACACACTCTGCACTTTTTGGGGGGCAGTTCCTTCTTTTCTCCAGTATGGGGGACCACACCTGGAAAGTGTTGGCCAGGGACGATCCGGGCGCCTCCAGTTCCCGAGGTACTCCGGCCTGCTCTTTCCCGGTCAGAAAAGATCAGGGCCTTGAGGACTGCCTCATAGAACTGGAGGAATTTCCCTGTGTTGCCAGCGCTCCGGGACAGCACAAAAGAGTTGTACAAGGCAACCTGTACCAAGTAGACCGCAACTTTTTTGTACCATGCCCGGGTTTTGCGCATGGCATTATATGGCTTGAGGACTTGATCAGAGAGATCAACTCCTCCCATATACCGATTGTAGTCGACGATACAATCGGGCTTGAGGACCGTTGCCGCGGTACCTCGCACAGGGACAGGGGTGATGCCGTTACCGTGAATTGTGGACAGTACAAGGACATCCCTCTTGTCCTTATATCTGACCAGCAACAGGTTTCCACTGGTAAGGGCACGGGTCTCACCCCTGGGGATAGGTACCTGGAGGGGGTGGGTAGGGAGGCCGCGTTGATTTTTCCGCACGGTCCCACAAGCGGACGTGGATCTGGCGGCGAGGGACTGGAACAAGGGGATACTAGTATAAAAGTTATCCATGTACAGGTGGTAACCCTTATCTAGCAGTGGGTGCATAAGGTCCCACACAAGTTTCCGCTAACACCCAGAGTGGGGGGTTGAATACGGAATCTCGCCCCTCGTACACACGAAACTTGTAAGTGTACCCTGAGGTACTCTCACAAAGTTTGTACAGCTTCACGCCATACCTCGCCTGCTTAGAGGGAACATACTGGCGGAAAATGAAAGCAATGAGAGACTCATCAACCGCGACCTCCCTTCCAGGTACATAGGCCTCAAAAATTTGGCCCCAAAGTGATCGATGACCAGCCTGATTTTGTACAGCGGTCATAGGCAGGATCACCTTTGGGGGGACATGCTGCATTATCTGCATAATGCAGGCATTTCCGGATGGCCTCAAACTGGGTACGTGTCATGGCCGTACTGTAAAGTGGGGTCTGTAGAGGACGTCACCACTCCAGTAATGCCTGACACTAGGTTTTTTGACTAGGCCCATGTGCAGCACGAAGGCCCCAAAGCGTCCTCATCTCGGCTGCACTGACCGGAGTCCAGCCACCGGACCTAGCCAAAAAGGAGCCCGGGTGTTGAGCAATGAACTGTTGGGCGTACAGGTTTGTTTGCTCCACCATCAGATTCACAAAGTGGTCACTGAAAAAAAGACTAAAATAGTCATATTCAGTGAAGCCCACTGTGGGAATCTGGATTCCTGCTTGGCCAACAAAATCAGGAATCACAGGCTCAAAATGCTCTGGGGTACACCAGACAAGTTCACCGGTAGGGGGCTCAGGTGGACTTATCTGGTGGGCCGGAAAACTAGTACGAGCCCCAGAGCTGCTCGTACTAGTGTGGGCCACAGGGTCCCTGGCATGGCGGTCCCCTTGCTCCGCCTGGCGGCATCTCCGCCGCCTTGGGGGCTCATCATCATCGCTAGATGATGAGGAGGACGCGGATGACAAGAGGAAAGTGGGGTCATCCTCGTCCTCACTGGGACTCTCGGATTCGGAGGCAAGCAGGGCGTATGCCTCCTCGGCCGAGAACGTCCGGCGGGCCATAGGGGAGTGTGTGTGTGTGTGCGTGGAAAGCTTTATTCAGTGTGTGTGGGGGGGGGGGTGTTCACGTACTTTGCCCTACGCCTAAAAAAAAAAAAAAAGACAAATAAAATTAGAAAATCCCAAAAAGTGTAAAAAAAAAAAAGATTCAAACGCACAGATCAGCGGTACAAAGCTGATCAGCGGTGAGGTGGGCGATGCGCTAACAGTGGCCGGACTCTAAGTGTGCCGGCCACACAAAAAACTGTGTGTCCCAAAAAATTGTATGGGGGGGCAGGGGGCAAGCTGCAGCACCCCTAGGGGGTCTAGGGTCACACAGCTGAGTGCTGTGGACCCCATACACCTAATCCGGGTGCTAGACCACAATAAAAAAACTTTTTTTTCCCCCTAACTCTCCCTCACTATCCTCTCCCTATCTCTCCCAAATACACAAATTTGTGCCTGAGCTCCTCTCTCTCCCGCTCCACGGAAGTGTATGAGTGGGAGAGAGCTCCAGCAATTCAAAATTGCTGCTGCGCCCACCCACCTGCCCAGCCAGCCAATCAGAAGCGATCCTGAGAGGTGGCGTGACCGCCACCTCTCAGGATCGCAGGACGGTGATTGGTGGTGCATTATAACACCACTGATCACCATCCTATTCCAGGTTATCAGGTCACCAGAGACCCAAATAACCCGGAAACGCAGCAAACCGCAGGTCTGAATGGACCTGCGGTTTGCTGCGATCACCGACGGGGGGGGGGGGGGTGTCACAGGACCCCCCTGGGCATTGTACCAAGGTGCCTGCTCAATGATTTGAGCAGGCACCTTTTTCCAATCACCGCCCGCCATGCGGCGGTGATCAGAAATACACAGGGCATACAGGTACGCCCTGTGTCCTTAAGTACCAGGACATCAGGGCGTACTTGTACGCCCTGTGTCCGTAACAGGTTAAACAGATTTGTTACAAATTTTACAATAATTCTGCCAAACGAATTTGAAGTTTTTTAATTCTTTTTAGACGAATCATATAAAAACAGCACCCAGTGGGGAGCGTGGCTTGACAGCCAAGCGAGATGGCCACTTGAACTTGCAGCTCCTGCACAAAGCGACTCACAAAGCACGGTATTCCCTCTCATTATCCACCTTCGTCTATAACCCCTTCAAGATGCCTAGGGGCAAGAGAGCCCATGCCAAACAGGGTAGGTTGACTTTTTTTTTTGAGAAGGCGCTAACGCTGCACAGCCGAGCCAGGCGGCACCTCCATCATCGCCTCATTCCAGCGGCTCTCAGGCCTTCTCCGGCGGTGCAGTGCGAATTATCTCAGCCTGTGAATGGCAATACAGGCTCACCTCAAGCACCCAGGTCCGATGCTCAGAATTCACCGACTAGTGGATCCACAAATTCATCCCCCTCCTCTGACATCGCAAAAGGCGCAGACGCCATCTTTCTTTGACACGAGGAGCCCGAAAAATGGAGGCCTAGGCTTCAGTCCACCGCAGAAGTAGAGGGGTGAGCTCCGACAATCCAGATGCCCACCCTATTACCTCAATACTACATAAACTCCCCACCTCTGATCAACCGGCAATCTGGGAATCTCCTGAAAGAAATGTTGATAGCTTTCAGTGCGGCCCTCCATAATGATTTCTCCTCCCTACTAGTCCCGCTGCAATCCTTTATCACAGGCCTAGACTCCAGAGTTTCACATGTGGTGACTACAATGGGAGAGTTTACGACATCGCACAACCAATTAATAGATACCCAGGAAGAAATGCAGACAGAGCTGGATCGCAAAAAAGCTGAACTAAGTGACCTAGAAGATCCCTCTAGGCGAAATAACATTACATTTCGGGGAATTCCAGAAGATGTCGGACCCTCATGGACTATCTGAAGTCCCTTATGCAGAAACTGCTGCCTTCCTGTGCGGCTCATAATTTAATCATTGACAAGGCACACAGGATCCCCATACCCGGCACCTGCCGGAGACTACTCCTAGAGATACCCTGGCCCGGATACACTTTTTTTTAACCAAATAGGCCGTTCTGTCAGCAGCCCGTCAGCTATCAGAGATACCAACACCATTCCAGTCTGTGAAATTGTATGCAGATCTGTCGGCTGCCACCCTGCGACAGAGGCGTCTGCAGGCTCCGGTTACAATTACCCTAAGAGAGCATAAAATTGCTTACAAAATGGGGGTTCCCTGTGAAGCTCCAGCTCACTCATAATGGTAAGCAGCATAGCATCGCCTCAGTGGATGAAGGCCGTCGCTTTTTGGGTTCGTGGAACATATCACTACCATCAACAGAAGAGATTCATTAGTCTTCTCCACGACACCTGATTTCTGAATGGCACACAGTCAGAGGGGTACCAAACATTGACTTCCTGCATTTGTGAATTGTAGTATACTTCTAGTGCTTGGTATCAAACAGGACTTGTTCCCCCTAAAGTCCTAAGTCCGGATTCTACACCTCTATAGGTGACTATTTCGCTCCGGTTTGAGCATTTGTTTGTTTTGCATTGTTTTTTAATTTACTTTAACATTGCATTTTAATGTTCTTCACTTGCTTTCTCTGTAACGTCTCGGAGGCTGTGCATTGTGGGGAAGAGGGAAAGACATGGTCGGACTACTTTCTAATGTCATTGATGTTTTAGCTGCACATATCTGCCTTTTAACTATTTCCCATGGTTCTTCAACTAGCCTCTTTAAATACCAAAGGGCGTAATAGCCGTCAAAAAAGATCTTATATGTGGTCGGAGTACAGTGTCCCACTACGTGTGTGTGGGCACTCCTTAAAAGCACTTTTTTACCTTGAAAGTGTATTATGCTGTATTGTGTGACTTTGTATTAATGTATCTGCAAAATCCCTGTTACCAGGCAGATTAGGTGTCATTTATACATCCCACCACTAGATGGGGATACAACTTAGGTTCTATATATACCTAGTTCAGGCCTAGTGAGACAGGAGGACAGAGTCAGTTCAGTGGTTGTTGATTGATGATTCAGTCTGCCGAGAGTGAGAGAGTGCGGCTCTAGCACTTCTGCTCAGATGAAAGTTTAGTCCAGAAAAGGAACAAGAGAAAAGACTTAAACTTCTAAAGGATAAAAGCCACAAATCAGGCATCAAGGAGCTTTGGGATATTCAGGTGAAGGATACCATAGCCTCCGGCAACCTCACCAAATTACACTGATACAGAAAACATCCGCCTAAGCTCCAAATCAAGCCTAAGAAAGCCTAGAAACAGTGGATTTGCAGATTTACTCTAAATACCAACAAGACTATATTTTGTACTGCTGCAACCAAAGTCAACACCAGTAAAAGTTGTGAGTTGCATCTTACCACTGTCTACCTCCTTATTACCACTATTGGTTGTACCACCATTAACAGTACAGGCGTCACGACAAAAAAACATCAAGGGACTCAGCCGCAACAAGCACCCTAAGCACCACTAACATCAAGGGCACCTCAACCACCATCTTGGCTGATGCTTCCCTACCACAGAGTGTGCCCCGGAGGATTTTGTGCTGTCCACCTCAACACTGTGCTGCCAGCCCAGGGAGGCTTTCTGCTAACCGTGAGTAAACTGATGAACTGTGCGTTATAATTTGGCCTCCCATTGGTCCTCCGTGCACCTCACGTGTTGCCCCTGCGCTACTGGCTTGCTGCATATTTTTTCTTGGCATCACAAACAGGATATTAAACCTTGCGCCATATTTGAGAGACTGTTGCAGGTGAATAAGCCCCTTTGCTTGAATCAGAGACTTTTGCTTATTGTGCACTTTTTGGGCTACAGAACTGTTTAAACTGCTTGAAAAGTATATGGAGGTGCTATACTAGTCCCCAGCATAAAAATCGCAGTGTTGAAAAGTGAGAAAATCCATACATTTGTGTGTCACTAAAATGCTTGCTGTCAGGTGAATAGACTGTTTATATGCACTTAAGATGGCCACCAGGAGTTCTTGTTTGAAAAAATAAATACTGCGCCATCACTGTGTACAAGTTAGTGACACCCCCTGAAGAGCGGGAAAAATATTGTGCCGCCCACTTATGCAAAACTTGTCTGGTCAAGCCCATCCTACCTTACTGTGTTGTTTCTAAAGAGGCCAGCCCTATATGCAAACGCAGCGCCGCCTCCTCTGCCTGTGGCCACATCAAAGGGAGACGCCGCGCACGGGAGGAGAGTGTGATGTGCGTGTATCCCAAAATATTGCGAGATCTCATACAGGCGAGATACCGGAGCGGATCGCATTGCCTGCCGTCCCCCAAATAGAGCACACAGTCTGTCAGTACTCCGATTTGCCCCACTATGCTAAAGGGAGCACCGCTAGCTAGGAGCGCTACCTGAAGCTCAAGTAAGCGCTGCCTGAGTATTGTATTCAGACGGTATTAAGTATTTAAAGGGCCATACACCGCAAAATAGCTGTCGCCCATAGCAAATTGTCGCAAATTGCATCCGATTTGACTAGCTCTAATCTACTTATTATCAGCATGTCTGTACAAGAAGATAACGTGCAACCTGACCTCCGCCGGTCCGAACGTGAAACCAACTGCTGCAGCGCCAAGTTTAATGCCTTTAACTATGCCTTATTATTTTGGGGCCCCCTGGTTCCCACAGTATTCTGGACCGTTTTAGAGGTCAAGATGAGGTTCTTCGGCAAGAAACAACAATCGGGTGAGTCACTCAGAGACTTTGCATTATCTTTGCAGGAAGCCCTTAGAGCTGTTGTTCAAGTAGACCCCCGTGAGGCAGAGAATCAGGACAAAACCCTGAAAGAGCAATTTATTGAAGGTGTCAATACAGATAATTTAAAGAGCCAACTAAGAATGCTAGCCGCCCAGCATCCAAGTGCTGCTTTCTTAGACTTCAAAGAATTAGCTATCAGTATACTGGGAAAGAGAACCAACAGAAGCTGTTAGATCCGCTGTAGTGCCAGCAACACAGCCGGTCACCCCTGTGAAACCTTTACCTGTCGTCAGTCAGGCAAACCAAGCCCCAATTCCTGACGCAGTTGCTGCCCTTACTGAGCAAGTCCAATTCCTGACTAAAAGTCTGGAGAAAGTTCACAAAAAATTGGAACAATGGGAAAAGCCACTATTGCTGGAGGATGAGAAGCCTGTGTCCAGAAGGCTCTTCTCTCCTGATTATAAAGAGACTTATTCTAGAAATTCAGGCGGACGCCCACCTGACCGCACTAGTACCCCCAAGCGGCCTATTTGCATATACTGTCACAAGCCAGGCCATACTAAAGCCACCTGCTGGCAGTTAAGCGGGCGACCCCCGAGGTCAAGGACCACCCCTCGTGAGGTGGATCATTAGGTCCAGAAGATCCCTATTGGATGCCAAGATATGTAGGATCCCGTCCAGAAGTGATACTTCAAATAAATGGAGTTCCTTTTGTTGCCTTAGTTGACACAGGATCCCAAGTCACTACCATCCAACAAACAGCATTTGAAAAATACTGGGACCAAAATCAACTTACCCAGCCCCCAGAATCCTGGCTGAGTCTCATAGCTAGTAACGGCAAACCTGTACCAATACTGGGTTACTGGGAACCTACCATTCGAGTAGGAGGAACTATCCTATCCCAATAAGGCATTATTGTAGTACAAGTCAAGGAAAATAACAAGAACCCTCCAATAGTCCTAGGCATGAATGTCCTCAGGAACTGTTATGTTGAAATGCTGGAAGCCTTACACCAGTCAGTGCCTACTGCTTCTTCTGCTTCCAAGAAGGTAATCCAACAAGCCATTTGTGTACTAAATGCACAACAGAGATTCGCCAATGAAAAAGGAGAAATCTGCTGTGTCCGCATCCGAGATAATCAACCTGTGATTCTCAAACCCAACACCGAAACCCTCTTGTGGTGCCGAGCTGTAGTCGGAACTCAAGGTCAAGACTACCAAGCCTTGGCAGAGCCAGTTGTCTTGGAAAATAATCCTTTAGTTAGAGCTGCAAGAAGCCTAGTAACCGTCTCTGAAGGTAAAGTGCTTATTCGTCTCCTCAACTTGAGTGATCACAGTGTAACATTAACAAAATACTGTCCCATTGTACAGCTGATCCAGGTTACCTTTCAAGATGTCATCAGCGTGACTACAGATCTCAAGAAACAACACCCATAGGACCACAACTTAAGCACCCCTTGGTGGAAAGAACTTCATGTGGGAGATGCTTCAACACCAGGACACCAGTTGGAAGGAGTACTGCAAATCGTGAAGGAGCATCACCGTGCCTTCAGTAAGCATTCTACAGACTATGGAGAAGTGGATATCATAAAACATTCCATCCCTACAGGTTCACACCCACCGATCAAGGAAAGGTATTGGCTATACCACCTACTATGTACCAATCCGTAAAACAAATGATCCAGGAGATGAAAGACTCCAATATCATCAAAGACAGCAATAGCCATGGGCTGCACCACTAGTCGTAGTCCGTAAAAAAGACGGCAACATCAGATTCTGTGTGGACTACAGAAAAATCAACCAAATTGCCCACAAAGATGCTTACCCTTTACCACACATAGAGGAATCCTTGATAGCCTTAGGATCTTCCGCCTACTTCTCTACTCTTAATTTAACCAGTGGATACTGGCAAGTACCGAATGGCACCAGAAGATCGTGAGAAGACTGCATTTACCACCCCTATGGGCCTATTTGAGTTCAACTGCATGCCCTTTGGACTTTGCAATGCGCCTGGAACTTTTCAGAGATTAATGGTGCGTTGTCTGGGCCACAACATTTTTTAAACTGTCCTGTTGTACTTGGGTGATGTTATCATCTACTCCAAATCTTATAAAGACCATTTGAAACATCTGGCCGAAGTTTTTCAAGTTCTCATTAAGCATGGACTAAAAGTCAAACCATCCAAGTGTCATCTACTGAAGCCAGAAGTTAAATTCTTAGGGAATATCGTCAGCTCTGAAGGTGTTAAACCAGATCCAGAGAAGATATCCGCCGTCCGAAATTGGCCTACTCCTACTACGGTGAAGGAAGTAAGAAGTTTCCTCAGTTTCGCAGGATACTACAGACGTTTCATTCCTCACTTTGCCCAAATTGCAGAGCCAATATTGGAACTTTTGAGAGGGCATCCTAAAAGATATCAGAAATCTCCAATACCAGTTGAATGGAACACTGAAAGAGAAATTGCCTTCCAGCTCCTGAAAAAGAAGTTAACTAGAACCACCAATCTTAGGTTATCCGGATTATCAAGAGGCATTTCATCATTACACAGATGCAAGTAAGAAAGGCCTGGGAGCTGTTTTGTCGCAAGTACAAGAAGGTAAAGAAAGAGTCCTTTCCTATGCTAGTAGATCTCGAGGTACTGAAAGAAACGATCAAAACTACAGTTCCTTCAAATTGGAATATCTTGCACTCGTGTGGGCTGTTACAGAAAAATTTAAAGATTACCTTGCCGCAACACCCTTCGTGGCCTTCCAAGCTAACAACCCACTAGCACATTTTAACACCGCCAAGTTAGGAACGTTGGAACAAAGATGGGCCTCACGCCTTGCTAACTACAATTTCACCGTAAAGTACAGAACAGGAAAAGCAAACGAAAATGCGCATGCATTATCCCGTCTGCCGACCAAGAAGACCCTACTTCACAAGAGGATGTTTAGGGAAGAGGTCGAGATGCCATTTTTCTACAAAAACTTTGCCCACCAGGACATCATCACTGTCAGAGGGAAAAAGGTCCTTAATCTTCCACAACTAGTGGATCCAAAATCCCAAGTGGACAAAGAAAGATGAATCAAGCTGCAAAATGAAAGCAGAGTGTTAGGTGAACTGAAAGATTCCTTCACCGGCGGAAGAACACCAGAAAGGAGGAATGCTGATCTAGAGTTGTCAAAACTATGGAGACACAGAAAACACCTCTTTCTACAGAAGGGCCTACTATTAAGAAGAACTTTAGACCCAATCACCTGGGATCGTCTATATCAAATCCTAATACCACGCCGAGATGCAAGAATAATTTATGAGATGTACCATGATCAATCAGGACACTTTGGCGTGCAGAAAACAGAAGCCACCATCCGTAGAAGATTCTATTGGATTGGGATGAGAGGAGACATTGAAAATGTTTTTGAGAATGTTCCACCTGTGCTGTTGGAAGAAATGAGAAACATGACCAAAAAGCACATTACATTCCATTGTGAGCAGAACACCGCTAGAAATAGTAGCAATCAACCATGTGAAGTTGGAACCAAGTCGCTCAGGTTACACATATGCTATGACCATTTTTGACCATTACACTAAATTTGTTGTGGCCGTGTCCGTCAAGACTTGACCGCAAAAACAACTGCAGATGCTTTCTGGAAACATTTTATTGTTGCCATATGGATGCCCAGAGAGAATCCTTACAGATCAGGGATCTGCCTTTGAATCACAACTCTTTAAAGAACTGTACTTTTCACAACTTTTCACAACTGTCAGAAAATCAGGACCACAGCATATCATCATCAGGCAATGGGCTTTGTGAAAAGATGAACCAAACCCTAATTGAAATGTTAAGAGCAGTCCTTTATTGCCTCAGCTGATGTATACCTACAATAACACTATTCATTGTTCTACTGGGTATATACCCTACTACCTTATGTTGGGCCGACAAGGTACATTACCTGCTGACCACACCTTGGGCGTACAAGTGCCTGATGCAATCAACCCTCTACCAAAAACTAATTGGGTGACTGAACACCAAAGGCGTTTGATTGATGCACAGGAGATTGTTCAACAACGCATGGGACATGCCCATGAAAACAACAGAAAGACTACAATCAATCTGCCAAGGCAGAACCTCTCAAGATTGGTGATCGTGTGTGGTTAAAAAATAACCATCGTACCAGCAAACTCCGATAGGAGTACCAAAGGACAACTACCTGTTCGTTACAGGGATTTCCTGCCCCAGCAGCTGAGAAGACAACTTCCAGCTTTGCCAATTCAACGTTGAGGACATCCTTACCTTGTCTGGAGTTCCTGAAATCAAGAAAAAAGACTGATTTATGTTTATCATGTTCCATTTTCCTTAACCCCTTAGGGACCCATTACGTATCGGTACGGCATGGTTCCCGAGTCCTTAAGGACCCATGACGTACCAGTACATTATGTGTTGTTCCGACACCCCCGTGTCGACAATCGCTGCAAACCGCAGGTCAATTTAGACCTGCGGTTTGCGGTTTTACCTGGTTCGTCAGCGGCGGCGGTGGTGCCATCGGGTCCCTATGGGGCTGTGGGGGAGACCTGATGGCATGGAAGGCAGCACGATGCCTTCCTGAAGACAAGCCTGTGAGATCCAGCCCCTGGATCTCACAGGCTGGAAGCTGTATGAGTATACACACAGTATTACTCATACAGCCAATGCATTCCAATACAGAAGTATTGGATGCATTGAAAAGGATTAAACCCCCAAAATTTCAAGTCCCAAAGTGGGACAAAAAAATAAAGTGAAAAAAAGTTGAAAAAATAAAGTTTTCCCCCCAAAAAATAAAGTTTCAAGTAAAAATAAACAAAACGTCATTTTCCCCAAATAAGTAAAAAAAATTGGTAAAAAATAGGGGGGGGGGGAGTATACATATTAGTATCGCCGCGTCTGGTATCAACCGGCTCTATAAACATATACATGACCTAACCCCTCAGATGAAACACCGTAAAAAATAATTCACATAAAGTAAAAGCGATCAAAAGTCTGTTTGCCCACCAAATAGTACCAATCTAACCGTCACTCATACCTGCAAAAAATGAGGCCCCTACCTCAGGACAATCGCCCAAAATAAAAAAGCAATATGGCTCATGAATATAGGAGACACTAAAACAGCATTAATTTATTATTGTGTAACTTAGGTTATTGTGGTAAAACTTACATAAGACATAAAAAAATATACATATTGGTACTCGCTGCATTCGTATCGACCGGCTCTATAAAATATCACATGACAACTCCTCTCAGATGAAACCGTAAAAAAATAAAATCCGTGCTAAATAAACAATTTTTTGTCCCTTACATCACAAAAAGGTAATAGCAAGCGATCAAAAAGTCATTATGCACCCAAAATAGTTACGCCAATCAAACCGTCATCTCATCCCACAAAAAATGATACCCTACTTAAGGTATCGCCCAAAAACTGAAAAATTATGGCTCTCAGACTATGGAAACACTAAAACATGATTTTTTTGCTTCAAAAATGAAATCATTGCGTAAAACTTACATAAATAAAAAAAAGTATACATATTAGGTATCGCCGCGTCCGCATCGA
Source organism: Bufo gargarizans (assembly GCF_014858855.1). Taxonomy (NCBI): domain Eukaryota; kingdom Metazoa; phylum Chordata; class Amphibia; order Anura; family Bufonidae; genus Bufo; species Bufo gargarizans. The sequence goes on from NC_058080.1 coordinate 78,105,018, forward strand.
CTGTCTCTATAAAAATATCACATGATCTAACCCCTCAGATGAACACCGTAAAAAATTTAAATAAAAACTAGTAAATAAATAATTTTTTCACCTTACATCCCAAAAAGTGTAATAGCAAGCGATCAAAAAGTCACAAGCAGCCCAAAATAGTGCCAATAAAACCGCCATCTCATCCCGCAAAAATCAAACCCTACCCAAGGTAATGGCCCAAAAACTGAAAAAATTATGGCTCTCAGACTATGGAAACATTAAAACATGATTTATTTTTTTTGCTTCAAAAATGAAATCATTGTGTAAAACTTACATAAAGTATACATATTAGGTATCGCCGCATCCGTGACAACCTGGTCTATAAAAATATCACATGATCTAACCTGTCAGATGAATGTTGTAAATAACAAAAAATAAAAACGGTGCCAAAACAGCTATTTCTTGTTATCTTGCCTCACAAAAAGTGTAATATAGAGCACCCAAAAATCATATGTACCCTAAACTAGTACCAACAATACTGCCACCTCTATCCCGTAGTTTCTAAAATGGGGCAACTTTTTGGAGTTTCTACTCTAGGGGTGCATCAGGGGGGCTTCAAATGGGACATGGTGTCAAAAAAACCAGTCCAGCATAATCTGCCTTCCAAAAACCGTATGGCATTTCTTTCCTTCTGCGCCCTGCCGTGTGCCCGTACAGTAGTTTACAACCACATATGGGGTGTTTCTGTAAACTACAGAATCAGGGCCATAAATATTGAGTTTTGTTTGTCTGTTAACCCTTGCTTTGTTACTGGGAAAATGGATTCAAATGGAAAATTTGCCAAAAAATTGAAGTTCAGAAATTTCATCTCCATTTGCCAATAACTCTTGTGGCACACCTAAAGGGTTAACGACAGTTATAAAATCTGTTTTGATTACCTTGAGGGTAGTTTCTTAGATGGGGTCAATTTTATGGAGTTTCTACTCTAGGGTTGCATCAGGGGGGCTTCAAATAGGAAATGGTGTCAAAAAAAACTAGTCCAGCAAAATTTGCCTTCCAAAAACCATATGCCACAAATATTTAGATGGGAAAACCCCTTTAACCTGCTCACGACCGCCGTACGCAGGATTGCGTCTTCTTGGCGGTCGTGCTCTTCTGGGTGGACGCGCCGGCGCGTCCTCACGCGAGACGCGAGATTTCCGGGTAATCTGGCCCGCGCATGCGATGCGCGGGCCGGCAAAATTTAAAGAACAAGTTCGTCATCAACCTGCCGGCCACGATCATTGGCTGGCAGGTTGATGATATTCAAAAAACGAATCAACAGCCAGATACCACATCATATTAGTAAATATGATGTGGTTATATGGCTGCTGTGCTCCTCTGCTCCTTCTTTTGGTCGGTTGGTTCCAGCAGAGGAGCAGAGGAGCACACATCACTGTGAGTACCCACCAACACCACACTTAGCCCCAGATCACCTCCCAGCACCCGATTTAACCCTTTGATCACCCCTTCTTGCCCCTGTCAATCACTAGTGAAAAGGAAAAAGTGATCAGTGCAAACTGTCACTTTTTTTTTTTCACTGGTATTGACCGTTAGGTTTTAGGTATAGTTTAGGCCCCTTGGTTAGGTAGTTTAGCGATCAGTTAGCGCCAAGCCCACCGCAGTCCGTTATTCGCTGATTAGCGTATCGCTAATCAGCATTTGTACTTTAATAGTATCTGAAAGTGATCAAAACTGATCACGGTCAGATCTATAATTGTATTAGTGTCACTTTAGTTCGCCCTCCACCCAAAACGCAGTGTTTGCCCGATCAGGCCTGATCGCTCGCCCACACGTGCGTTCGCCCACGCCCGCCCCACCGCAGTGACAAAAAATTTTTTTTTTTTTGATCACTGCACATTCACTTTACACGCACTGCGGCGATAAAAAAATCAGTTTTGATATTTTTTATCAACCGCAGCGGCCTCAGGTACTTCGCTAGCCTCCCCTTTGTAAGACAGGCTTGCTTTTTTTTCTTGGGTAGTCTCAGGAATAC